>NW_027017991.1:0-147374 GCF_032854445.1 Liolophura sinensis
CGGCTCTTACTCCATGGAAACCAAGGAAATTTGCAATTTTTCAACAGCTGGAGATGCCTGGCCCAATTGCGCATCCTTTGGCACCTTATTGATGTGGGTCAGTGTTCAATTGTACTTTTTACAGCGGATTGTATCAAGTACCTTTTGTTTTTTTTATATACAAATGGTGTGGTTTTTCTACATGTAGATAAAGACATTGAGTTTGTCTTCGACTTAGAAGTAAGACATTTGCTGGGTGAGTTAAATGGGCTTGGCCCAAAGATTTGACGTCGTCTGGGCTACCGAAGGGCACATAACTTATAATGAAAAGTTGAATATAGTAATGACCAGTCGCGATTGTACATAGTTAATGTAGCCGATTTCAATTCGCAAAAAGACCAGGCAAAAATCCAAAAGTGGAAAAACTGTTCCAATGCTGCTGGTAAGAGGCTAATCCGACGTATTTTGTGACGAGAAATCGAATGGTGCAAACCGCGTTGCTCTCCGACCAATACTTTTGGCTGTAGCCACAAATGAATAATCAATGATGTCAAGATCACGTGCCCAGCAACGGCTCTTACTCCATGGAAACCAAGGAAATTTGTAATTTTTCAACAGCTGGAGATGCCTGGCCCAATTGCGCATCCTTTGGCACCTTATTGATGTGGGTCAGTGTTCAATTGTACTTTTTACATCGGATTGTATCAAGTACCTTGTGTTTTTTTTATATACAAATGGTGTGGTTTTTCTACATGTAGATAAAGGCATTGAGTTTGTCTACGACTTAGAAGTAAGACATTTGTTGGGTGAGTTAAATGGGCTTGGCCCAAAGATTTGACGTCGTCTGGGCTACCGAAGGGCACATAACTTATAATGAAAAGTTGAATATAGTAATGACCAGTCGCGATTGTACATAGTTAATGTAGCCGATTTCAATTAGCAAAAAGACCAGGCAAAAATCCAAAAGTGGAAAAACTGTTCCAATGCTGCTGGTAAGAGGCTAATCCGACGTATTTTGTGACGAGAAATCGAATGGTGCAAACCGCGTTGCTCTCCGACCAATACTTTTGGCTGTAGCCACAAATGAATAATCAATGATGTCAAGATCACGTGCCCAGCAACGGCTCTTACTCCATGGAAACCAAGGAAATTTGCAATTTTTCAACAGCTGGAGATGCCTGGCCCAATTGCGCATCCTTTGGCACCTTATTGATGTGGGTCAGTGTTCAATTGTACTTTTTACAGCGGATTGTATCAAGTACCTTGTGTTTTTTTTATATACAAATGGTGTGGTTTTTCTACATGTAGATAAAGGCATTGAGTTTGTCTTCGACTTAGAAGTAAGACATTTGTTGGGTGAGTTAAATGGGCTTGGCCCAAAGATTTGACGTCGTCTGGGCTACCGAAGGGCACATAACTTATAATGAAAAGTTGAATATAGTAATGACCAGTCGCGATTGTACATAGTTAATGTAGCCGATTTCAATTAGCAAAAAGACCAGGCAAAAATCCAAAAGTAGAAAAACTGTTCCAATGCTGCTGGTAAGAGGCTAATCCGACGTATTTTGTGACGAGAAATCGAATGGTGCAAACCGCGTTGCTCTCCAACCAATACTTTTGGCTGTAGCCACAAATGAATAATCAATGATGTCAAGATCACGTGCCCAGCAACGGCTCTTACTCCATGGAAACCATAGAAATTTGCAATTTTTCAACAGCTGGAGATGCCTGGCCCAATTGCGCATCTTTTGGCACCTTATTGATGTGGGTCAGTGTTCAATTGTACTTTTTACAGCGGACTGTATCAAGTACCTTGTGTTTTTTTTATATACAAATGGTGTGGTTTTTCTACATGTAGATAAAGACATTGAGTTTGTCTTCGACTTAGAAGTAAGACATTTGCTGGGTGAGTTAAATGGGCTTGGCCCAAAGATTTGACGTCGTCTGGGCTACCGAAGGGCACATAACTTATAATGAAAAGTTGAATATAGTAATGACCAGTCGCGATTGTACATAGTTAATGTAGCCGATTTCAATTCGCAAAAAGACCAGGCAAAAATCCAAAAGTGGAAAAACTGTTCCAATGCTGCTGGTAAGAGGCTAATCCGACGTATTTTGTGACGAGAAATCGAATGGTGCAAACCGCGTTGCTCTCCGACCAATACTTTTGGCTGTAGCCACAAATGAATAATCAATGATGTCAAGATCACGTGCCCAGCAACGGCTCTTACTCCATGGAAACCATAGAAATTTGCAATTTTTCAACAGCTGGAGATGCCTGGCCCAATTGCGCATCCTTTGGCACCTTATTGATGTGGGTCAGTGTTCAATTGTACTTTTTACAGCGGATTGTATCAAGTACCTTGTGTTTTTTTTATATACAAATGGTGTGGTTTTTCTACATGTAGATAAAGACATTGAGTTTGTCTTCGACTTAGAAGTAAGACATTTGCTGGGTGAGTTAAATGGGCTTGGCCCAAAGATTTGACGTCGTCTGGGCTACCGAAGGGCACATAACTTATAATGAAAAGTTGAATATAGTAATGACCAGTCGCGATTGTACATAGTTAATGTAGCCGATTTCAATTAGCAAAAAGACCAGGCAAAAATCCAAAAGTGGAACAACTGTTCCAATGCTGCTGGTAAGAGGCTAATCCGACGTATTTTGTGACGAGAAATCGAATGGTGCAAACCGCGTTGCTCTCCGACCAATACTTTTGGCTGTAGCCACAAATGAATAATCAATGATGTCAAGATCACGTGCCCAGCAACGGCTCTTACTCCATGGAAACCATAGAAATTTGCAATTTTTCAACAGCTGGAGATGCCTGGCCCAATTGCGCATCTTTTGGCACCTTATTGATGTGGGTCAGTGTTCAATTGTACTTTTTACAGCGTACTGTATCAAGTACCTTTTGTTTTTTTATATACAAATGGTGTGGTTTTTCTACATGTAGATAAAGACATTGAGTTTGTCTTCGACTTAGAAGTAAGACATTTGCTGGGTGAGTTAAATGGGCTTGGCCCAAAGATTTGACGTCGTCTGGGCTACCGAAGGGCACATAACTTATAATGAAATGTTGAATATAGTAATGACCAGTCGCGATTGTACATAGTTAATGTAGCCGATTTCAATTAGCAAAATGACCAGGCAAAAATCCAAAAGTGGAAAAACTGTTCCACTGCTGCTGGTAAGAGGCTAATCCGACGTATTTTGTGACGAGAAATCGAATGGTGCAAACCGCGTTGCTCTCCGACCAATACTTTTGGCTGTAGCCACAAATGAATAATCAATGATGTCAAGATCACGTGCCCAGCAACGGCTCTTACTCCATGGAAACCAAGGAAATTTGCAATTTTTCAACAGCTGGAGATGCCTGGCCCAATTGCGCATCCTTTGGCACCTTATTGATGTGGGTCAGTGTTCAATTGTACTTTTTACAGCGGATTGTATCAAGTACCTTTTGTATTTTTTATATACAAATGGTGTGGTTTTTCTACATGTAGATAAAGACATTGAGTTTGTCTTCGACTTAGAAGTAAGACATTTGTTGGGTGAGTTAAATGGGCTTGGCCCAAAGATTTGACGTCGTCTGGGCTACCGAAGGGCACATAACTTATAATGAAAAGTTGAATATAGTAATGACCAGTCGCGATTGTACATAGTTAATGTAGCCGATTTCAATTAGCAAAAAGACCAGGCAAAAATCCAAAAGTGGAAAAACTGTTCCAATGCTGCTGGTAAGAGGCTAATCCGACGTATTTTGTGACGAGAAATCGAATGGTGCAAACCGCGTTGCTCTCCGACCAATACTTTTGGCTGTAGCCACAAATGAATAATCAATGATGTCAAGATCACGTGCCCAGCAACGGCTCTTACTCCATGGAAACCAAGGAAATTTGTAATTTTTCAACAGCTGGAGATGCCTGGCCCAATTGCGCATCCTTTGGCACCTTATTGATGTGGGTCAGTGTTCAATTGTACTTTTTACATCGGATTGTATCAAGTACCTTGTGTTTTTTTTATATACAAATGGTGTGGTTTTTCTACATGTAGATAAAGGCATTGAGTTTGTCTACGACTTAGAAGTAAGACATTTGTTGGGTGAGTTAAATGGGCTTGGCCCAAAGATTTGACGTCGTCTGGGCTACCGAAGGGCACATAACTTATAATGAAAAGTTGAATATAGTAATGACCAGTCGCGATTGTACATAGTTAATGTAGCCGATTTCAATTAGCAAAAAGACCAGGCAAAAATCCAAAAGTGGAAAAACTGTTCCAATGCTGCTGGTAAGAGGCTAATCCGACGTATTTTGTGACGAGAAATCGAATGGTGCAAACCGCGTTGCTCTCCGACCAATACTTTTGGCTGTAGCCACAAATGAATAATCAATGATGTCAAGATCACGTGCCCAGCAACGGCTCTTACTCCATGGAAACCAAGGAAATTTGCAATTTTTCAACAGCTGGAGATGCCTGGCCCAATTGCGCATCCTTTGGCACCTTATTGATGTGGGTCAGTGTTCAATTGTACTTTTTACAGCGGATTGTATCAAGTACCTTGTGTTTTTTTATATACAAATGGTGTGGTTTTTCTACATGTAGATAAAGACATTGAGTTTGTCTTCGACTTAGAAGTAAGACATTTGCTGGGTGAGTTAAATGGGCTTGGCCCAAAGATTTGACGTCGTCTGGGCTACCGAAGGGCACATAACTTATAATGAAAAGTTGAATATAGTAATGACCAGTCGCGATTGTACATAGTTAATGTAGCCGATTTCAATTAGCAAAAAGACCAGGCAAAAATCCAAAAGTAGAAAAACTGTTCCAATGCTGCTGGTAAGAGGCTAATCCGACGTATTTTGTGACGAGAAATCGAATGGTGCAAACCGCGTTGCTCTCCAACCAATACTTTTGGCTGTAGCCACAAATGAATAATCAATGATGTCAAGATCACGTGCCCAGCAACGGCTCTTACTCCATGGAAACCATAGAAATTTGCAATTTTTCAACAGCTGGAGATGCCTGGCCCAATTGCGCATCTTTTGGCACCTTATTGATGTGGGTCAGTGTTCAATTGTACTTTTTACAGCGGACTGTATCAAGTACCTTGTGTTTTTTTTATATACAAATGGTGTGGTTTTTCTACATGTAGATAAAGACATTGAGTTTGTCTTCGACTTAGAAGTAAGACATTTGCTGGGTGAGTTAAATGGGCTTGGCCCAAAGATTTGACGTCGTCTGGGCTACCGAAGGGCACATAACTTATAATGAAATGTTGAATATAGTAATGACCAGTCGCGATTGTACATAGTTAATGTAGCCGATTTCAATTAGCAAAATGACCAGGCAAAAATCCAAAAGTGGAAAAACTGTTCCACTGCTGCTGGTAAGAGGCTAATCCGACGTATTTTGTGACGAGAAATCGAATGGTGCAAACCGCGTTGCTCTCCGACCAATACTTTTGGCTGTAGCCACAAATGAATAATCAATGATGTCAAGATCACGTGCCCAGCAACGGCTCTTACTCCATGGAAACCAAGGAAATTTGCAATTTTTCAACAGCTGGAGATGCCTGGCCCAATTGCGCATCCTTTGGCACCTTATTGATGTGGGTCAATGTTCAATTGTACTTTTTACAGCGGATTGTATCAAGTACCTTGTGTTTTTTTTATATACAAATGGTGTGGTTTTTCTACATGTAGATAAAGGCATTGAGTTTGTCTTCGACTTAGAAGTAAGACATTTGTTGGGTGAGTTAAATGGGCTTGGCCCAAAGATTTGACGTCGTCTGGGCTACCGAAGGGCACATAACTTATAATGAAAAGTTGAATATAGTAATGACCAGTCGCGATTGTACATAGTTAATGTAGCCGATTTCAATTAGCAAAAAGACCAGGCAAAAATCCAAAAGTAGAAAAACTGTTCCAATGCTGCTGGTAAGAGGCTAATCCGACGTATTTTGTGACGAGAAATCGAATGGTGCAAACCGCGTTGCTCTCCAACCAATACTTTTGGCTGTAGCCACAAATGAATAATCAATGATGTCAAGATCACGTGCCCAGCAACGGCTCTTACTCCATGGAAACCATAGAAATTTGCAATTTTTCAACAGCTGGAGATGCCTGGCCCAATTGCGCATCTTTTGGCACCTTATTGATGTGGGTCAGTGTTCAATTGTACTTTTTACAGCGGACTGTATCAAGTACCTTGTGTTTTTTTTATATACAAATGGTGTGGTTTTTCTACATGTAGATAAAGACATTGAGTTTGTCTTCGACTTAGAAGTAAGACATTTGCTGGGTGAGTTAAATGGGCTTGGCCCAAAGATTTGACGTCGTCTGGGCTACCGAAGGGCACATAACTTATAATGAAATGTTGAATATAGTAATGACCAGTCGCGATTGTACATAGTTAATGTAGCCGATTTCAATTAGCAAAATGACCAGGCAAAAATCCAAAAGTGGAAAAACTGTTCCACTGCTGCTGGTAAGAGGCTAATCCGACGTATTTTGTGACGAGAAATCGAATGGTGCAAACCGCGTTGCTCTCCGACCAATACTTTTGGCTGTAGCCACAAATGAATAATCAATGATGTCAAGATCACGTGCCCAGCAACGGCTCTTACTCCATGGAAACCAAGGAAATTTGCAATTTTTCAACAGCTGGAGATGCCTGGCCCAATTGCGCATCCTTTGGCACCTTATTGATGTGGGTCAGTGTTCAATTGTACTTTTTACAGCGGATTGTATCAAGTACCTTTTGTTTTTTTTATATACAAATGGTGTGGTTTTTCTACATGTAGATAAAGACATTGAGTTTGTCTTCGACTTAGAAGTAAGACATTTGTTGGGTGAGTTAAATGGGCTTGGCCCAAAGATTTGACGTCGTCTGGGCTACCGAAGGGCACATAACTTATAATGAAAAGTTGAATATAGTAATGACCAGTCGCGATTGTACATAGTTAATGTAGCCGATTTCAATTCGCAAAAAGACCAGGCAAAAATCCAAAAGTGGAAAAACTGTTCCAATGCTGCTGGTAAGAGGCTAATCCGACGTATTTTGTGACGAGAAATCGAATGGTGCAAACCGCGTTGCTCTCCGACCAATACTTTTGGCTGTAGCCACAAATGAATAATCAATGATGTCAAGATCACGTGCCCAGCAACGGCTCTTACTCCATGGAAACCAAGGAAATTTGTAATTTTTCAACAGCTGGAGATGCCTGGCCCAATTGCGCATCCTTTGGCACCTTATTGATGTGGGTCAGTGTTCAATTGTACTTTTTACATCGGATTGTATCAAGTACCTTGTGTTTTTTTTATATACAAATGGTGTGGTTTTTCTACATGAAGATAAAGGCATTGAGTTTGTCTACGACTTAGAAGTAAGACATTTGTTGGGTGAGTTAAATGGGCTTGGCCCAAAGATTTGACGTCGTCTGGGCTACCGAAGGGCACATAACTTATAATGAAAAGTTGAATATAGTAATGACCAGTCGCGATTGTACATAGTTAATGTAGCCGATTTCAATTCGCAAAAAGACCAGGCAAAAATCCAAAAGTGGAAAAACTGTTCCAATGCTGCTGGTAAGAGGCTAATCCGACGTATTTTGTGACGAGAAATCGAATGGTGCAAACCGCGTTGCTCTCCGACCAATACTTTTGGCTGTAGCCACAAATGAATAATCAATGATGTCAAGATCACGTGCCCAGCAACGGCTCTTACTCCATGGAAACCAAGGAAATTTGCAATTTTTCAACAGCTGGAGATGCCTGGCCCAATTGCGCATCCTTTGGCACCTTATTGATGTGGGTCAGTGTTCAATTGTACTTTTTACAGCGGAATGTATCAAGTACCTTGTGTTTTTTTATATACAAATGGTGTGGTTTTTCTACATGTAGATAAAGACATTGAGTTTGTCTTCGACTTAGAAGTAAGACATTTGTTGGGTGAGTTAAATGGGCTTGGCCCAAAGATTTGACGTCGTCTGGGCTACCGAAGGGCACATAACTTATAATGAAAAGTTGAATATAGTAATGACCAGTCGCGATTGTACATAGTTAATGTAGCCGATTTCAATTAGCAAAAAGACCAGGCAAAAATCCAAAAGTGGAAAAACTGTTCCAATGCTGCTGGTAAGAGGCTAATCCGACGTATTTTGTGACGAGAAATCGAATGGTGCAAACCGCGTTGCTCTCCAACCAATACTTTTGGCTGTAGCCACAAATGAATAATCAATGATGTCAAGATCACGTGCCCAGCAACGGCTCTTACTCCATGGAAACCATAGAAATTTGCAATTTTTCAACAGCTGGAGATGCCTGGCCCAATTGCGCATCTTTTGGCACCTTATTGATGTGGGTCAGTGTTCAATTGTACTTTTTACAGCGGACTGTATCAAGTACCTTGTGTTTTTTTTATATACAAATGGTGTGGTTTTTCTACATGTAGATAAAGACATTGAGTTTGTCTTCGACTTAGAAGTAAGACATTTGCTGGGTGAGTTAAATGGGCTTGGCCCAAAGATTTGACGTCGTCTGGGCTACCGAAGGGCACATAACTTATAATGAAATGTTGAATATAGTAATGACCAGTCGCGATTGTACATAGTTAATGTAGCCGATTTCAATTAGCAAAATGACCAGGTAAAAATCCAAAAGTGGAAAAACTGTTCCACTGCTGCTGGTAAGAGGCTAATCCGACGTATTTTGTGACGAGAAATCGAATGGTGCAAACCGCGTTGCTCTCCGACCAATACTTTTGGCTGTAGCCACAAATGAATAATCAATGATGTCAAGATCACGTGCCCAGCAACGGCTCTTACTCCATGGAAACCAAGGAAATTTGCAATTTTTCAACAGCTGGAGATGCCTGGCCCAATTGCGCATCCTTTGGCACCTTATTGATGTGGGTCAGTGTTCAATTGTACTTTTTACAGCGGATTGTATCAAGTACCTTTTGTTTTTTTTATATACAAATGGTGTGGTTTTTCTACATGTAGATAAA
Source organism: Liolophura sinensis (assembly GCF_032854445.1). Taxonomy (NCBI): domain Eukaryota; kingdom Metazoa; phylum Mollusca; class Polyplacophora; order Chitonida; family Chitonidae; genus Liolophura; species Liolophura sinensis. The sequence goes on from NW_027017991.1 coordinate 8,990, forward strand.
GACATTGAGTTTGTCTTCGACTTAGAAGTAAGACATTTGTTGGGTGAGTTAAATGGGCTTGGCCCAAAGATTTGACGTCGTCTGGGCTACCGAAGGGCACATAACTTATAATGAAAAGTTGAATATAGTAATGACCAGTCGCGATTGTACATAGTTAATGTAGCCGATTTCAATTCGCAAAAAGACCAGGCAAAAATCCAAAAGTGGAAAAACTGTTCCAATGCTGCTGGTAAGAGACTAATCCGACGTATTTTGTGACGAGAAATCGAATGGTGCAAACCGCGTTGCTCTCCGACCAATACTTTTGGCTGTAGCCACAAATGAATAATCAATGATGTCAAGATCACGTGCCCAGCAACGGCTCTTACTCCATGGAAACCAAGGAAATTTGTAATTTTTCAACAGCTGGAGATGCCTGGCCCAATTGCGCATCCTTTGGCACCTTATTGATGTGGGTCAGTGTTCAATTGTACTTTTTACATCGGATTGTATCAAGTACCTTGTGTTTTTTTTATATACAAATGGTGTGGTTTTTCTACATGTAGATAAAGGCATTGAGTTTGTCTACGACTTAGAAGTAAGACATTTGTTGGGTGAGTTAAATGGGCTTGGCCCAAAGATTTGACGTCGTCTGGGCTACCGAAGGGCACATAACTTATAATGAAAAGTTGAATATAGTAATGACCAGTCGCGATTGTACATAGTTAATGTAGCCGATTTCAATTCGCAAAAAGACCAGGCAAAAATCCAAAAGTGGAAAAACTGTTCCAATGCTGCTGGTAAGAGGCTAATCCGACGTATTTTGTGACGAGAAATCGAATGGTGCAAACCGCGTTGCTCTCCGACCAATACTTTTGGCTGTAGCCACAAATGAATAATCAATGATGTCAAGATCACGTGCCCAGCAACGGCTCTTACTCCATGGAAACCAAGGAAATTTGCAATTTTTCAACAGCTGGAGATGCCTGGCCCAATTGCGCATCCTTTGGCACCTTATTGATGTGGGTCAGTGTTCAATTGTACTTTTTACAGCGGAATGTATCAAGTACCTTGTGTTTTTTTATATACAAATGGTGTGGTTTTTCTACATGTAGATAAAGACATTGAGTTTGTCTTCGACTTAGAAGTAAGACATTTGTTGGGTGAGTTAAATGGGCTTGGCCCAAAGATTTGACGTCGTCTGGGCTACCGAAGGGCACATAACTTATAATGAAATGTTGAATATAGTAATGACCAGTCGCGATTGTACATAGTTAATGTAGCCGATTTCAATTAGCAAAAAGACCAGGCAAAAATCCAAAAGTGGAAAAACTGTTCCAATGCTGCTGGTAAGAGGCTAATCCGACGTATTTTGTGACGAGAAATCGAATGGTGCAAACCGCGTTGCTCTCCGACCAATACTTTTGGCTGTAGCCACAAATGAATAATCAATGATGTCAAGATCACGTGCCCAGCAACGGCTCTTACTCCATGGAAACCAAGGAAATTTGCAATTTTTCAACAGCTGGAGATGCCTGGCCCAATTGCGCATCCTTTGGCACCTTATTGATGTGGGTCAGTGTTCAATTGTACTTTTTACAGCGGATTGTATCAAGTACCTTGTGTTTTTTTTTATATACAAATGGTGTGGTTTTTCTACATGTAGATAAAGACATTGAGTTTGTCTTCGACTTAGAAGTAAGACATTTGCTGGGTGAGTTAAATGGGCTTGGCCCAAAGATTTGACGTCGTCTGGGCTACCGAAGGGCGCATAACTTATAATGAAATGTTGAATATAGTAATGACCAGTCGCGATTGTACATAGGTAATGTAGCCGATTTCAATTAGCAAAATGACCAGGCAAAAATCCAAAAGTGGAAAAACTGTTCCAATGCTGCTGGTAAGAGGCTAATCCGACGTATTTTGTGACGAGAAATCGAATGGTGCAAACCGCGTTGCTCTCCAACCAATACTTTTGGCTGTAGCCACAAATGAATAATCAATGATGTCAAGATCACGTGCCCAGCAACGGCTCTTACTCCATGGAAACCAAGGAAATTTCCAATTTTTCAACAGCTGGAGATGCCTGGCCCAATTGCGCATCCTTTGGTACCTTATTGATGTGGGTCAGTGTTCAATTGTACTTTTTACAGCGGATTGTATCAAGTACCTTTTGTTTTTTTTATATACAAATGGTGTGGTTTTTCTACATGTAGATAAAGACATTGAGTTTGTCTTCGACTTAGAAGTAAGACATTTGTTGGGTGAGTTAAATGGGCTTGGCCCAAAGATTTGACGTCGTCTGGGCTACCGAAGGGCACATAACTTATAATGAAAAGTTGAATATAGTAATGACCAGTCGCGATTGTACATAGTTAATGTAGCCGATTTCAATTCGCAAAAAGACCAGGCAAAAATCCAAAAGTGGAAAAACTGTTCCAATGCTGCTGGTAAGAGGCTAATCCGACGTATTTTGTGACGAGAAATCGAATGGTGCAAACCGCGTTGCTCTCCGACCAATACTTTTGGCTGTAGCCACAAATGAATAATCAATGATGTCAAGATCACGTGCCCAGCAACGGCTCTTACTCCATGGAAACCAAGGAAATTTGCAATTTTTCAACAGCTGGGGATGCCTGGCCCAATTGCGCATCCTTTGGCACCTTATTGATGTGGGTCAGTGTTCAATTGTACTTTTTACAGCGGATTGTATCAAGTACCTTGTGTTTTTTTTAATATACAAATGGTGTGGTTTTTCTACATGTAGATAAAGACATTGAGTTTGTCTTCGACTTAGGAGTAAGACATTTGCTGGGTGAGTTAAATGGGCTTGGCCCAAAGATTTGACGTCGTCTGGGCTACCGAAGGGCACATAACTTATAATGAAATGTTGAATATAGTAATGACCAGTCGCGATTGTACATAGTTAATGTAGCCGATTTCAATTAGCAAAATGACCAGGCAAAAATCCAAAAGTGGAAAAACTGTTCCACTGCTGCTGGTAAGAGGCTAATCCGACGTATTTTGTGACGAGAAATCGAATGGTGCAAACCGCGTTGCTCTCCGACCAATACTTTTGGCTGTAGCCACAAATGAATAATCAATGATGTCAAGATCACGTGCCCAGCAACGGCTCTTACTCCATGGAAACCAAGGAAATTTGCAATTTTTCAACAGCTGGAGATGCCTGGCCCAATTGCGCATCCTTTGGCACCTTATTGATGTGGGTCAGTGTTCAATTGTACTTTTTACAGCGGATTGTATCAAGTACCTTTTGTTTTTTTTATATACAAATGGTGTGGTTTTTCTACATGTAGATAAAGACATTGAGTTTGTCTTCGACTTAGAAGTAAGACATTTGTTGGGTGAGTTAAATGGGCTTGGCCCAAAGATTTGACGTCGTCTGGGCTACCGAAGGGCACATAACTTATAATGAAAAGTTGAATATAGTAATGACCAGTCGCGATTGTACATAGTTAATGTAGCCGATTTCAATTCGCAAAAAGACCAGGCAAAAATCCAAAAGTGGAAAAACTGTTCCAGTGCTGCTGGTAAGAGACTAATCCGACGTATTTTGTGACGAGAAATCGAATGGTGCAAACCGCGTTGCTCTCCGACCAATACTTTTGGCTGTAGCCACAAATGAATAATCAATGATGTCAAGATCACGTGCCCAGCAACGGCTCTTACTCCATGGAAACCAAGGAAATTTGTAATTTTTCAACAGCTGGAGATGCCTGGCCCAATTGCGCATCCTTTGGCACCTTATTGATGTGGGTCAGTGTTCAATTGTACTTTTTACATCGGATTGTATCAAGTACCTTGTGTTTTTTTTATATACAAATGGTGTGGTTTTTCTACATGTAGATAAAGGCATTGAGTTTGTCTACGACTTAGAAGTAAGACATTTGTTGGGTGAGTTAAATGGGCTTGGCCCAAAGATTTGACGTCGTCTGGGCTACCGAAGGGCACATAACTTATAATGAAAAGTTGAATATAGTAATGACCAGTCGCGATTGTACATAGTTAATGTAGCCGATTTCAATTCGCAAAAAGACCAGGCAAAAATCCAAAAGTGGAAAAACTGTTCCAATGCTGCTGGTAAGAGGCTAATCCGACGTATTTTGTGACGAGAAATCGAATGGTGCAAACCGCGTTGCTCTCCGACCAATACTTTTGGCTGTAGCCACAAATGAATAATCAATGATGTCAAGATCACGTGCCCAGCAACGGCTCTTACTCCATGGAAACCAAGGAAATTTGCAATTTTTCAACAGCTGGAGATGCCTGGCCCAATTGCGCATCCTTTGGCACCTTATTGATGTGGGTCAGTGTTCAATTGTACTTTTTACAGCGGAATGTATCAAGTACCTTGTGTTTTTTTATATACAAATGGTGTGGTTTTTCTACATGTAGATAAAGACATTGAGTTTGTCTTCGACTTAGAAGTAAGACATTTGTTGGGTGAGTTAAATGGGCTTGGCCCAAAGATTTGACGTCGTCTGGGCTACCGAAGGGCACATAACTTATAATGAAAAGTTGAATATAGTAATGACCAGTCGCGATTGTACATAGTTAATGTAGCCGATTTCAATTAGCAAAAAGACCAGGCAAAAATCCAAAAGTGGAAAAACTGTTCCAATGCTGCTGGTAAGAGGCTAATCCGACGTATTTTGTGACGAGAAATCGAATGGTGCAAACCGCGTTGCTCTCCGACCAATACTTTTGGCTGTAGCCACAAATGAATAATCAATGATGTCAAGATCACGTGCCCAGCAACGGCTCTTACTCCATGGAAACCAAGGAAATTTGCAATTTTTCAACAGCTGGAGATGCCTGGCCCAATTGCGCATCCTTTGGCACCTTATTGATGTGGGTCAGTGTTCAATTGTACTTTTTACAGCGGATTGTATCAAGTACCTTGTGTTTTTTTTTATATACAAATGGTGTGGTTTTTCTACATGTAGATAAAGACATTGAGTTTGTCTTCGACTTAGAAGTAAGACATTTGCTGGGTGAGTTAAATGGGCTTGGCCCAAAGATTTGACGTCGTCTGGGCTACCGAAGGGCGCATAACTTATAATGAAATGTTGAATATAGTAATGACCAGTCGCGATTGTACATAGGTAATGTAGCCGATTTCAATTAGCAAAATGACCAGGCAAAAATCCAAAAGTGGAAAAACTGTTCCAATGCTGCTGGTAAGAGGCTAATCCGACGTATTTTGTGACGAGAAATCGAATGGTGCAAACCGCGTTGCTCTCCAACCAATACTTTTGGCTGTAGCCACAAATGAATAATCAATGATGTCAAGATCACGTGCCCAGCAACGGCTCTTACTCCATGGAAACCAAGGAAATTTCCAATTTTTCAACAGCTGGAGATGCCTGGCCCAATTGCGCATCCTTTGGTACCTTATTGATGTGGGTCAGTGTTCAATTGTACTTTTTACAGCGGATTGTATCAAGTACCTTTTGTTTTTTTTATATACAAATGGTGTGGTTTTTCTACATGTAGATAAAGACATTGAGTTTGTCTTCGACTTAGAAGTAAGACATTTGTTGGGTGAGTTAAATGGGCTTGGCCCAAAGATTTGACGTCGTCTGGGCTACCGAAGGGCACATAACTTATAATGAAAAGTTGAATATAGTAATGACCAGTCGCGATTGTACATAGTTAATGTAGCCGATTTCAATTCGCAAAAAGACCAGGCAAAAATCCAAAAGTGGAAAAACTGTTCCAATGCTGCTGGTAAGAGGCTAATCCGACGTATTTTGTGACGAGAAATCGAATGGTGCAAACCGCGTTGCTCTCCGACCAATACTTTTGGCTGTAGCCACAAATGAATAATCAATGATGTCAAGATCACGTGCCCAGCAACGGCTCTTACTCCATGGAAACCAAGGAAATTTGCAATTTTTCAACAGCTGGGGATGCCTGGCCCAATTGCGCATCCTTTGGCACCTTATTGATGTGGGTCAGTGTTCAATTGTACTTTTTACAGCGGATTGTATCAAGTACCTTGTGTTTTTTTTAATATACAAATGGTGTGGTTTTTCTACATGTAGATAAAGACATTGAGTTTGTCTTCGACTTAGGAGTAAGACATTTGCTGGGTGAGTTAAATGGGCTTGGCCCAAAGATTTGACGTCGTCTGGGCTACCGAAGGGCACATAACTTATAATGAAATGTTGAATATAGTAATGACCAGTCGCGATTGTACATAGTTAATGTAGCCGATTTCAATAAGCAAAAAGACCAGGCAAAAATCCAAAAGTGGAAAAACTGTTCCAATGCTGCTGGTAAGAGGCTAATCCGACGTATTTTGTGACGAGAAATCGAATGGTGCAAACCGCGTTGCTCTCCGACCAATACTTTTGGCTGTAGCCACAAATGAATAATCAATGATGTCAAGATCACGTGCCCAGCAACGGCTCTTACTCCATGGAAACCATAGAAATTTGCAATTTTTCAACAGCTGGAGATGCCTGGCCCAATTGCGCATCTTTTGGCACCTTATTGATGTGGGTCAGTGTTCAATTGTACTTTTTACAGCGGACTGTATCAAGTACCTTGTGTTTTTTTATATACAAATGGTGTGGTTTTTCTACATGTAGATAAAGACATTGAGTTTGTCTTCGACTTAGAAGTAAGACATTTGCTGGGTGAGTTAAATGGGCTTGGCCCAAAGATTTGACGTCGTCTGGGCTACCGAAGGGCACATAACTTATAATGAAATGTTGAATATAGTAATGACCAGTCGCGATTGTACATAGTTAATGTAGCCGATTTCAATTAGCAAAATGACCAGGCAAAAATCCAAAAGTGGAAAAACTGTTCCACTGCTGCTGGTAAGAGGCTAATCCGACGTATTTTGTGACGAGAAATCGAATGGTGCAAACCGCGTTGCTCTCCGACCAATACTTTTGGCTGTAGCCACAAATGAATAATCAATGATGTCAAGATCACGTGCCCAGCAACGGCTCTTACCCCATGGAAACCATAGAAATTTGCAATTTTTCAACAGCTGGAGATGCCTGGCCCAATTGCGCATCCTTTGGCACCTTATTGATGTGGGTCAGTGTTCAATTGTACTTTTTACAGCGGATTGTATCAAGTACCTTTTGTTTTTTTTATATACAAATGGTGTGGTTTTTCTACATGTAGATAAAGACATTGAGTTTGTCTTCGACTTAGAAGTAAGACATTTGTTGGGTGAGTTAAATGGGCTTGGCCCAAAGATTTGACGTCGTCTGGGCTACCGAAGGGCACATAACTTATAATGAAAAGTTGAATATAGTAATGACCAGTCGCGATTGTACATAGTTAATGTAGCCGATTTCAATTCGCAAAAAGACCAGGCAAAAATCCAAAAGTGGAAAAACTGTTCCAATGCTGCTGGTAAGAGGCTAATCCGACGTATTTTGTGACGAGAAATCGAATGGTGCAAACCGCGTTGCTCTCCGACCAATACTTTTGGCTGTAGCCACAAATGAATAATCAATGATGTCAAGATCACGTGCCCAGCAACGGCTCTTACTCCATGGAAACCAAGGAAATTTGTAATTTTTCAACAGCTGGAGATGCCTGGCCCAATTGCGCATCCTTTGGCACCTTATTGATGTGGGTCAGTGTTCAATTGTACTTTTTACAGCGGATTGTATCAAGTACCTTGTGTTTTTTTTATATACAAATGGTGTGGGTTTTCTACATGTAGATAAAGGCATTGAGTTTGTCTTCGACTTAGAAGTAAGACATTTGTTGGGTGAGTTAAATGGGCTTGGCCCAAAGATTTGACGTCGTCTGGGCTACCGAAGGGCACATAACTTATAATGAAAAGTTGAATATAGTAATGACCAGTCGCGATTGTACATAGTTAATGTAGCCGATTTCAATTCGCAAAAAGACCAGGCAAAAATCCAAAAGTGGAAAAACTGTTCCAATGCTGCTGGTAAGAGGCTAATCCGACGTATTTTGTGACGAGAAATCGAATGGTGCAAACCGCGTTGCTCTCCGACCAATACTTTTGGCTGTAGCCACAAATGAATAATCAATGATGTCAAGATCACGTGCCCAGCAACGGCTCTTACTCCATGGAAACCAAGGAAATTTGCAATTTTTCAACAGCTGGAGATGCCTGGCCCAATTGCGCATCCTTTGGCACCTTATTGATGTGGGTCAGTGTTCAATTGTACTTTTTACAGCGGATTGTATCAAGTACCTTGTGTTTTTTTATATACAAATGGTGTGGTTTTTCTACATGTAGATAAAGACATTGAGTTTGTCTTCGACTTAGAAGTAAGACATTTGTTGGGTGAGTTAAATGGGCTTGGCCCAAAGATTTGACGTCGTCTGGGCTACCGAAGGGCACATAACTTATAATGAAATGTTGAATATAGTAATGACCAGTCGCGATTGTACATAGTTAATGTAGCCGATTTCAATTAGCAAAAAGACCAGGCAAAATTCCAAAAGTAGAAAAACTGTTCCAATGCTGCTGGTAAGAGGCTAATCCGACGTATTTTGTGACGAGAAATCGAATGGTGCAAACCGCGTTGCTCTCCAACCAATACTTTTGGCTGTAGTCACAAATGAATAATCAATGATGTCAAGATCACGTGCCCAGCAACGGCTCTTACTCCATGGAAACCATAGAAATTTGCAATTTTTCAACAGCTGGAGATGCCTGGCCCAATTGCGCATCTTTTGGCACCTTATTGATGTGGGTCAGTGTTCAATTGTACTTTTTACAGCGGACTGTATCAAGTACCTTTTGTTTTTTTTATATACAAATGGTGTGGTTTTTCTACATGTAGATAAAGACATTGAGTTTGTCTTCGACTTAGAAGTAAGACATTTGTTGGGTGAGTTAAATGGGCTTGGCCCAAAGATTTGACGTCGTCTGGGCTACCGAAGGGCACATAACTTATAATGAAAAGTTGAATATAGTAATGACCAGTCGCGATTGTACATAGTTAATGTAGCCGATTTCAATTCGCAAAAAGACCAGGCAAAAATCCAAAAGTGGAAAAACTGTTCCAATGCTGCTGGTAAGAGGCTAATCCGACGTATTTTGTGACGAGAAATCGAATGGTGCAAACCGCGTTGCTCTCCGACCAATACTTTTGGCTGTAGCCACAAATGAATAATCAATGATGTCAAGATCACGTGCCCAGCAACGGCTCTTACTCCATGGAAACCAAGGAAATTTGTAATTTTTCAACAGCTGGAGATGCCTGGCCCAATTGCGCATCCTTTGGCACCTTATTGATGTGGGTCAGTGTTCAATTGTACTTTTTACAGCGGATTGTATCAAGTACCTTGTGTTTTTTTTATATACAAATGGTGTGGTTTTTCTACATGTAGATAAAGGCATTGAGTTTGTCTTCGACTTAGAAGTAAGACATTTGTTGGGTGAGTTAAATGGGCTTGGCCCAAAGATTTGACGTCGTCTGGGCTACCGAAGGGCACATAACTTATAATGAAAAGTTGAATATAGTAATGACCAGTCGCGATTGTACATAGTTAATGTAGCCGATTTCAATTAGCAAAATGACCAGGCAAAAATCCAAAAGTGGAAAAACTGTTCCACTGCTGCTGGTAAGAGGCTAATCCGACGTATTTTGTGACGAGAAATCGAATGGTGCAAACCGCGTTGCTCTCCGACCAATACTTTTGGCTGTAGCCACAAATGAATAATCAATGATGTCAAGATCACGTGCCCAGCAACGGCTCTTACTCCATGGAAACCAAGGAAATTTGCAATTTTTCAACAGCTGGAGATGCCTGGCCCAATTGCGCATCCTTTGGCACCTTATTGATGTGGGTCAGTGTTCAATTGTACTTTTTACAGCGGATTGTATCAAGTACCTTGTGTTTTTTTATATACAAATGGTGTGGTTTTTCTACATGTAGATAAAGACATTGAGTTTGTCTTCGACTTAGAAGTAAGACATTTGTTGGGTGAGTTAAATGGGCTTGGCCCAAAGATTTGACGTCGTCTGGGCTACCGAAGGGCACATAACTTATAATGAAAAGTTGAATATAGTAATGACCAGTCGCGATTGTACATAGTTAATGTAGCCGATTTCAATTAGCAAAAAGACCAGGCAAAAATCCAAAAGTGGAAAAACTGTTCCAATGCTGCTGGTAAGAGGCTAATCCGACGTATTTTGTGACGAGAAATCGAATGGTGCAAACCGCGTTGCTCTCCGACCAATACTTTTGGCTGTAGCCACAAATGAATAATCAATGATGTCAAGATCACGTGCCCAGCAACGGCTCTTACTCCATGGAAACCAAGGAAATTTGCAATTTTTCAACAGCTGGAGATGCCTGGCCCAATTGCGCATCCTTTGGCACCTTATTGATGTGGGTCAGTGTTCAATTGTACTTTTTACAGCGGATTGTATCAAGTACCTTGTGTTTTTTTTTATATACAAATGGTGTGGTTTTTCTACATGTAGATAAAGACATTGAGATTGTCTTCGACTTAGAAGTAAGACATTTGCTGGGTGAGTTAAATGGGCTTGGCCCAAAGATTTGACGTCGTCTGGGCTACCGAAGGGCACATAACTTATAATGAAATGTTGAATATAGTAATGACCAGTCGCGATTGTACATAGTTAATGTAGCCGATTTCAATTAGCAAAATGACCAGGCAAAAATCCAAAAGTGGAAAAACTGTTCCAATGCTGCTGGTAAGAGGCTAATCCGACGTATTTTGTGACGAGAAATCGAATGGTGCAAACCGCGTTGCTCTCCAACCAATACTTTTGGCTGTAGCCACAAATGAATAATCAATGATGTCAAGATAACGTGCCCAGCAACGGCTCTTACTCCATGGAAACCAAGGAAATTTCCAATTTTTCAACAGCTGGAGATGCCTGGCCCAATTGCGCATCCTTTGGCACCTTATTGATGTGGGTCAGTGTTCAATTGTACTTTTTACAGCGGATTGTATCAAGTACCTTTTGTTTTTTTTATATACAAATGGTGTGGTTTTTCTACATGTAGATAAAGACATTGAGTTTGTCTTCGACTTAGAAGTAAGACATTTGTTGGGTGAGTTAAATGGGCTTGGCCCAAAGATTTGACGTCGTCTGGGCTACCGAAGGGCGCATAACTTATAATGAAATGTTGAATATAGTAATGACCAGTCGCGATTGTACATAGTTAATGTAGCCGATTTTAATTAGCAAAATGACCAGGCAAAAATCCAAAAGTGGAAAAACTGTTCCAATGCTGCTGGTAAGAGGCTAATCCGACGTATTTTGTGACGAGAAATCGAATGGTGCAAACCGCGTTGCTCTCCGACCAATACTTTTGGCTGTAGCCACAAATGAATAATCAATGATGTCAAGATCACGTGCCCAGCAACGGCTCTTACTCCATGGAAACCAAGGAAATTTGCAATTTTTCAACAGCTGGAGATGCCTGGCCCAATTGCGCATCCTTTGGCACCTTATTGATGTGGGTCAGTGTTCAATTGTACTTTTTACAGCGGATTGTATCAAGTACCTTTTGTTTTTTTTATATACAAATGGTGTGGTTTTTCTACATGTAGATAAAGACATTGAGTTTGTCTTCGACTTAGAAGTAAGACATTTGTTGGGTGAGTTAAATGGGCTTGGCCCAAAGATTTGACGTCGTCTGGGCTACCGAAGGGCACATAACTTATAATGAAAAGTTGAATATAGTAATGACCAGTCGCGATTGTACATAGTTAATGTAGCCGATTTCAATTCGCAAAAAGACCAGGCAAAAATCCAAAAGTGGAAAAACTGTTCCAATGCTGCTGGTAAGAGGCTAATCCGACGTATTTTGTGACGAGAAATCGAATGGTGCAAACCGCGTTGCTCTCCGACCAATACTTTTGGCTGTAGCCACAAATGAATAATCAATGATGTCAAGATCACGTGCCCAGCAACGGCTCTTACTCCATGGAAACCAAGGAAATTTGCAATTTTTCAACAGCTGGAGATGCCTGGCCCAATTGCGCATCCTTTGGCACCTTATTGATGTGGGTCAGTGTTCAATTGTACTTTTTACAGCGGATTGTATCAAGTACCTTTTGTTTTTTTTATATACAAATGGTGTGGTTTTTCTACATGTAGATAAAGACATTGAGTTTGTCTTCGACTTAGAAGTAAGACATTTGTTGGGTGAGTTAAATGGGCTTGGCCCAAAGATTTGACGTCGTCTGGGCTACCGAAGGGCACATAACTTATAATGAAAAGTTGAATATAGTAATGACCAGTCGCGATTGTACATAGTTAATGTAGCCGATTTCAATTCGCAAAAAGACCAGGCAAAAATCCAAAAGTGGAAAAACTGTTCCAATGCTGCTGGTAAGAGGCTAATCCGACGTATTTTGTGACGAGAAATCGAATGGTGCAAACCGCGTTGCTCTCCGACCAATACTTTTGGCTGTAGCCACAAATGAATAATCAATGATGTCAAGATCACGTGCCCAGCAACGGCTCTTACTCCATGGAAACCAAGGAAATTTGCAATTTTTCAACAGCTGGAGATGCCTGGCCCAATTGCGCATCCTTTGGTACCTTATTGATGTGGGTCAGTGTTCAATTGTACTTTTTACAGCGGATTGTATCAAGTACCTTGTGTTTTTTTTATATACAAATGGTGTGGTTTTTCTACATGTAGATAAAGAAATTGAGTTTGTCTTCGACTTAGAAGTAAGACATTTGTTGGGTGAGTTAAATGGGCTTGGCCCAAAGATTTGACGTCGTCTGGGCTACCGAAGGGCACATAACTTATAATGAAAAGTTGAATATAGTAATGACCAGTCGCGATTGTACATAGTTAATGTAGCCGATTTCAATTAGCAAAAAGACCAGGCAAAAATCCAAAAGTGGAAAAACTGTTCCAATGCTGCTGGTAAGAGGCTAATCCGACGTATTTTGTGACGAGAAATCGAATGGTGCAAACCGCGTTGCTCTCCGATCAATACTTTTGGCTGTAGCCACAAATGAATAATCAATGATGTCAAGATCACGTGCCCAGCAACGGCTCTTACTCCATGGAAACCAAGGAAATTTGCAATTTTTCAACAGCTGAAGATGCCTGGCCCAATTGCGCATCCTTTGGCACCTTATTGATGTGGGTCAGTGTTCAATTGTACTTTTTACAGCGGATTGTATCAAGTACCTTTTGTTTTTTTATATACAAATGGTGTGGTTTTTCCACATGTAGATAAAGACATTGAGTTTGTCTTCGACTTAGAAGTAAGACATTTGCTGGGTGAGTTAAATGGGCTTGGCCCAAAGATTTGACGTCGTCTGGGCTACCGAAGGGCACATAACTTATAATGAAAAGTTGAATATAGTAATGACCAGTCGCGATTGTACATAGTTAATGTAGCCGATTTCAATTCGCAAAAAGACCAGGCAAAAATCCAAAAGTGGAAAAACTGTTCCAATGCTGCTGGTAAGAGGCTAATCCGACGTATTTTGTGACGAGAAATCGAATGGTGCAAACCGCGTTGCTCTCCGACCAATACTTTTGGCTGTAGCCACAAATGAATAATCAATGATGTCAAGATCACGTGCCCAGCAACGGCTCTTACTCCATGGAAACCAAGGAAATTTGCAATTTTTCAACAGCTGGAGATGCCTGGCCCAATTGCGCATCCTTTGGCACCTTATTGATGTGGGTCAGTGTTCAATTGTACTTTTTACAGCGGATTGTATCAAGTACCTTGTGTTTTTTTTATATACAAATGGTGTGGTTTTTCTACATGTAGATAAAGACATTGAGTTTGTCTTCGACTTAGAAGTAAGACATTTGTTGGGTGAGTTAAATGGGCTTGGCCCAAAGATTTGACGTCGTCTGGGCTACCGAAGGGCACATAACTTATAATGAAAAGTTGAATATAGTAATGACCAGTCGCGATTGTACATAGTTAATGTAGCCGATTTCAATTAGCAAAAAGACCAGGCAAAAATCCAAAAGTGGAAAAACTGTTCCAATGCTGCTGGTAAGAGGCTAATCCGACGTATTTTGTGACGAGAAATCGAATGGTGCAAACCGCGTTGCTCTCCGACCAATACTTTTGGCTGTAGCCACAAATGAATAATCAATGATGTCAAGATCACGTGCCCAGCAACGGCTCTTACTCCATGGAAACCAAGGAAATTTCCAATTTTTCAACAGCTGAAGATGCCTGGCCCAATTGCGCATCCTTTGGCACCTTATTGATGTGGGTCAGTGTTCAATTGTACTTTTTACAGCGGATTGTATCAAGTACCTTTTGTTTTTTTATATACAAATGGTGTGGTTTTTCTACATGTAGATAAAGACATTGAGTTTGTCTTCGACTTAGAAGTAAGACATTTGCTGGGTGAGTTAAATGGGCTTGGCCCAAAGATTTGACGTCGTCTGGGCTACCGAAGGGCACATAACTTATAATGAAAAGTTGAATATAGTAATGACCAGTCGCGATTGTACATAGTTAATGTAGCCGATTTCAATTCGCAAAAAGACCAGGCAAAAATCCAAAAGTGGAAAAACTGTTCCAATGCTGCTGGTAAGAGGCTAATCCGACGTATTTTGTGACGAGAAATCGAATGGTGCAAACCGCGTTGCTCTCCGACCAATACTTTTGGCTGTAGCCACAAATGAATAATCAATGATGTCAAGATCACGTGCCCAGCAACGGCTCTTACTCCATGGAAACCAAGGAAATTTGCAATTTTTCAACAGCTGGAGATGCCTGGCCCAATTGCGCATCCTTTGGCACCTTATTGATGTGGGTCAGTGTTCAATTGTACTTTTTACAGCGGATTGTATCAAGTACCTTGTGTTTTTTTTATATACAAATGGTGTGGTTTTTCTACATATAGATAAAGACATTGAGTTTGTCTTCGACTTAGAAGTAAGACATTTGTTGGGTGAGTTAAATGGGCTTGGCCCAAAGATTTGACGTCGTCTGGGCTACCGAAGGGCACATAACTTATAATGAAAAGTTGAATATAGTAATGACCAGTCGCGATTGTACATAGTTAATGTAGCCGATTTCAATTCGCAAAAAGACCAGGCAAAAATCCAAAAGTGGAAAAACTGTTCCAATGCTGCTGGTAAGAGGCTAATCCGACGTATTTTGTGACGAGAAATCGAATGGTGCAAACCGCGTTGCTCTCCGACCAATTACTTTTGGCTGTAGCCACAAATGAATAATCAATGATGTCAAGATCACGTGCCCAGCAACGGCTCTTACTCCATGGAAACCAAGGAAATTTGCAATTTTTCAACAGCTGGAGATGCTTGGCCCAATTGCGCATCCTTTGGCACCTTATTGATGTGGGTCAGTGTTCAATTGTACTTTTTACAGCGGATTGTATCAAGTACCTTGTGTTTTTTTTATATACAAATGGTGTGGTTTTTCTACATGTAGATAAAGACATTGAGTTTGTCTTCGACTTAGAAGTAAGACATTTGTTGGGTGAGTTAAATGGGCTTGGCCCAAAGATTTGACGTCGTCTGGGCTACCGAAGGGCACATAACTTATAATGAAAAGTTGAATATAGTAATGACCAGTCGCGATTGTACATAGTTAATGTAGCCGATTTCAATTAGCAAAAAGACCAGGCAAAAATCCAAAAGTGGAAAAACTGTTCCAATGCTGCTGGTAAGAGGCTAATCCGACGTATTTTGTGACGAGAAATCGAATGGTGCAAACCGCGTTGCTCTCCGACCAATACTTTTGGCTGTAGCCACAAATGAATAATCAATGATGTCAAGATCACGTGCCCAGCAACGGCTCTTACTCCATGGAAACCAAGGAAATTTCCAATTTTTCAACAGCTGAAGATGCCTGGCCCAATTGCGCATCCTTTGGCACCTTATTGATGTGGGTCAGTGTTCAATTGTACTTTTTACAGCGGATTGTATCAAGTACCTTTTGTTTTTTTTATATACAAATGGTGTGGTTTTTCTACATGTAGATAAAGACATTGAGTTTGTCTTCGACTTAGAAGTAAGACATTTGCTGGGTGAGTTAAATGGGCTTGGCCCAAAGATTTGACGTCGTCTGGGCTACCGAAGGGCACATAACTTATAATGAAAAGTTGAATATAGTAATGACCAGTCGCGATTGTACATAGTTAATGTAGCCGATTTCAATTCGCAAAAAGACCAGGCAAAAATCCAAAAGTGGAAAAACTGTTCCAATGCTGCTGGTAAGAGGCTAATCCGACGTATTTTGTGACGAGAAATCGAATGGTGCAAACCGCGTTGCTCTCCGACCAATACTTTTGGCTGTAGCCACAAATGAATAATCAATGATGTCAAGATCACGTGCCCAGCAACGGCTCTTACTCCATGGAAACCAAGGAAATTTGCAATTTTTCAACAGCTGGAGATGCCTGGCCCAATTGCGCATCCTTTGGCACCTTATTGATGTGGGTCAGTGTTCAATTGTACTTTTTACAGCGGATTGTATCAAGTACCTTGTGTTTTTTTTATATACAAATGGTGTGGTTTTTCTACATGTAGATAAAGACATTGAGTTTGTCTTCGACTTAGAAGTAAGACATTTGTTGGGTGAGTTAAATGGGCTTGGCCCAAAGATTTGACGTCGTCTGGGCTACCGAAGGGCACATAACTTATAATGAAAAGTTGAATATAGTAATGACCAGTCGCGATTGTACATAGTTAATGTAGCCGATTTCAATTAGCAAAAAGACCAGGCAAAAATCCAAAAGTGGAAAAACTGTTCCAATGCTGCTGGTAAGAGGCTAATCCGACGTATTTTGTGACGAGAAATCGAATGGTGCAAACCGCGTTGCTCTCCGACCAATACTTTTGGCTGTAGCCACAAATGAATAATCAATGATGTCAAGATCACGTGCCCAGCAACGGCTCTTACTCCATGGAAACCAAGGAAATTTCCAATTTTTCAACAGCTGAAGATGCCTGGCCCAATTGCGCATCCTTTGGCACCTTATTGATGTGGGTCAGTGTTCAATTGTACTTTTTACAGCGGATTGTATCAAGTACCTTTTGTTTTTTTTATATACAAATGGTGTGGTTTTTCTACATGTAGATAAAGACATTGAGTTTGTCTTCGACTTAGAAGTAAGACATTTGTTGGGTGAGTTAAATGGGCTTGGCCCAAAGATTTGACGTCGTCTGGGCTACCGAAGGGCACATAACTTATAATGAAAAGTTGAATATAGTAATGACCAGTCGCGATTGTACATAGTTAATGTAGCCGATTTCAATTCGCAAAAAGACCAGGCAAAAATCCAAAAGTGGAAAAACTGTTCCAATGCTGCTGGTAAGAGGCTAATCCGACGTATTTTGTGACGAGAAATCGAATGGTGCAAACCGCGTTGCTCTCCGACCAATACTTTTGGCTGTAGCCACAAATGAATAATCAATGATGTCAAGATCACGTGCCCAGCAACGGCTCTTACTCCATGGAAACCAAGGAAATTTGCAATTTTTCAACAGCTGGAGATGCCTGGCCCAATTGCGCATCCTTTGGCACCTTATTGATGTGGGTCAGTGTTCAATTGTACTTTTTACAGCGGATTGTATCAAGTACCTTGTGTTTTTTTTATATACAAATGGTGTGGTTTTTCTACATGTAGATAAAGACATTGAGTTTGTCTTCGACTTAGAAGTAAGACATTTGTTGGGTGAGTTAAATGGGCTTGGCCCAAAGATTTGACGTCGTCTGGGCTACCGAAGGGCACATAACTTATAATGAAAAGTTGAATATAGTAATGACCAGTCGCGATTGTACATAGTTAATGTAACCGATTTCAATTAGCAAAAAGACCAGGCAAAAATCCAAAAGTGGAAAAACTGTTCCAATGCTTCTGGTAAGAGGCTAATCCGACGTATTTTGTGACGAGAAATCGAATGGTGCAAACCGCGTTGCTCTCCGACCAATACTTTTGGCTGTAGCTACAAATGAATAATCAATGATGTCAAGATCACGTGCCCAGCAACGGCTCTTACTCCATGGAAACCAAGGAAATTTCCAATTTTTCAACAGCTGAAGATGCCTGGCCCAATTGCGCATCCTTTGGCACCTTATTGATGTGGGTCAGTGTTCAATTGTACTTTTTACAGCGGATTGTATCAAGTACCTTTTGTTTTTTTATATACAAATGGTGTGGTTTTTCTACATGTAGATAAAGACATTGAGTTTGTCTTCGACTTAGAAGTAAGACATTTGCTGGGTGAGTTAAATGGGCTTGGCCCAAAGATTTGACGTCGTCTGGGCTACCGAAGGGCACATAACTTATAATGAAAAGTTGAATATAGTAATGACCAGTCGCGATTGTACATAGTTAATGTAGCCGATTTCAATTCGCAAAAAGACCAGGCAAAAATCCAAAAGTGGAAAAACTGTTCCAATGCTGCTGGTAAGAGGCTAATCCGACGTATTTTGTGACGAGAAATCGAATGGTGCAAACCGCGTTGCTCTCCGACCAATACTTTTGGCTGTAGCCACAAATGAATAATCAATGATGTCAAGATCACGTGCCCAGCAACGGCTCTTACTCCATGGAAACCAAGGAAATTTGCAATTTTTCAACAGCTGGAGATGCCTGGCCCAATTGCGCATCCTTTGGCACCTTATTGATGTGGGTCAGTGTTCAATTGTACTTTTTACAGCGGATTGTATCAAGTACCTTGTGTTTTTTTTATATACAAATGGTGTGGTTTTTCTACATGTAGATAAAGACATTGAGTTTGTCTTCGACTTAGAAGTAAGACATTTGTTGGGTGAGTTAAATGGGCTTGGCCCAAAGATTTGACGTCGTCTGGGCTACCGAAGGGCACATAACTTATAATGAAAAGTTGAATATAGTAATGACCAGTCGCGATTGTACATAGTTAATGTAGCCGATTTCAATTAGCAAAAAGACCAGGCAAAAATCCAAAAGTGGAAAAAACTGTTCCAATGCTGCTGGTAAGAGGCTAATCCGACGTATTTTGTGACGAGAAATCGAATGGTGCAAACCGCGTTGCTCTCCGACCAATACTTTTGGCTGTAGCCACAAATGAATAATCAATGATGTCAAGATCACGTGCCCAGCAACGGCTCTTACTCCATGGAAACCAAGGAAATTTCCAATTTTTCAACAGCTGAAGATGCCTGGCCCAATTGCGCATCCTTTGGCACCTTATTGATGTGGGTCAGTGTTCAATTGTACTTTTTACAGCGGATTGTATCAAGTACCTTTTGTTTTTTTTTATATACAAATGGTGTGGTTTTTTCTACATGTAGATAAAGACATTGAGTTTGTCTTCGACTTAGAAGTAAGACATTTGTTGGGTGAGTTAAATGGGCTTGGCCCAAAGATTTGACGTCGTCTGGGCTACCGAAGGGCACATAACTTATAATGAAAAGTTGAATATAGTAATGACCAGTCGCGATTGTACATAGTTAATGTAGCCGATTTCAATTCGCAAAAAGACCAGGCAAAAATCCAAAAGTGGAAAAACTGTTCCAATGCTGCTGGTAAGAGGCTAATCCGACGTATTTTGTGACGAGAAATCGAATGGTGCAAACCGCGTTGCTCTCCGACCAATACTTTTGGCTGTAGCCACAAATGAATAATCAATGATGTCAAGATCACGTGCCCAGCAACGGCTCTTACTCCATGGAAACCAAGGAAATTTGCAATTTTTCAACAGCTGGAGATGCTTGGCCCAATTGCGCATCCTTTGGCACCTTATTGATGTGGGTCAGTGTTCAATTGTACTTTTTACAGCGGATTGTATCAAGTACCTTGTGTTTTTTTTATATACAAATGGTGTGGTTTTTCTACATGTAGATAAAGACATTGAGTTTGTCTTCGACTTAGAAGTAAGACATTTGTTGGGTGAGTTAAATGGGCTTGGCCCAAAGATTTGACGTCGTCTGGGCTACCGAAGGGCACATAACTTATAATGAAAAGTTGAATATAGTAATGACCAGTCGCGATTGTACATAGTTAATGTAGCCGATTTCAATTAGCAAAAAGACCAGGCAAAAATCCAAAAGTGGAAAAACTGTTCCAATGCTGCTGGTAAGAGGCTAATCCGACGTATTTTGTGACGAGAAATCGAATGGTGCAAACCGCGTTGCTCTCCGACCAATACTTTTGGCTGTAGCCACAAATGAATAATCAATGATGTCAAGATCACGTGCCCAGCAACGGCTCTTACTCCATGGAAACCAAGGAAATTTCCAATTTTTCAACAGCTGAAGATGCCTGGCCCAATTGCGCATCCTTTGGCACCTTATTGATGTGGGTCAGTGTTCAATTGTACTTTTTACAGCGGATTGTATCAAGTACCTTGTGTTTTTTTTTATATACAAATGGTGTGGTTTTTCTACATGTAGATAAAGACATTGAGTTTGTCTTCGACTTAGGAGTAAGACATTTGCCGGGTGAGTTAAATGGGCTTGGCCCAAAGATTTGACGTCGTCTGGGCTACCGAAGGGCACATAACTTATAATGAAAAGTTGAATATAGTAATGACCAGTCGCGATTGTACATAGTTAATGTAGCCGATTTCAATTCGCAAAAAGACCAGGCAAAAATCCAAAAGTGGAAAAACTGTTCCAATGCTGCTGGTAAGAGGCTAATCCGACGTATTTTGTGACGAGAAATCGAATGGTGCAAACCGCGTTGCTCTCCGACCAATACTTTTGGCTGTAGCCACAAATGAATAATCAATGATGTCAAGATCACGTGCCCAGCAACGGCTCTTACTCCATGGAAACCAAGGAAATTTGCAATTTTTCAACAGCTGGAGATGCCTGGCCCAATTGCGCATCCTTTGGCACCTTATTGATGTGGGTCAGTGTTCAATTGTACTTTTTACAGCGGATTGTATCAAGTACCTTGTGTTTTTTTTTATATACAAATGGTGTGGTTTTTCTACATGTAGATAAAGACATTGAGTTTGTCTTCGACTTAGGAGTAAGACATTTGCTGGGTGAGTTAAATGGGCTTGGCCCAAAGATTTGACGTCGTCTGGGCTACCGAAGGGCACATAACTTATAATGAAATGTTGAATATAGTAATGACCAGTCGCGATTGTACATAGTTAATGTACCCGATTTCAATAAGCAAAAAGACCAGGCAAAAATCCAAAAGTGGAAAAACTGTTCCAATGCTGCTGGTAAGAGGCTAATCCGACGTATTTTGTGACGAGAAATCGAATGGTGCAAACCGCGTTGCTCTCCGACCAATACTTTTGGCTGTAGCCACAAATGAATAATCAATGATGTCAAGATCACGTGCCCAGCAACGGCTCTTACTCCATGGAAACCATAGAAATTTGCAATTTTTCAACAGCTGGAGATGCCTGGCCCAATTGCTCATCTTTTGGCACCTTATTGATGTGGGTCAGTGTTCAATTGTACTTTTTACAGCGGATTGTATCAAGTAGCTTTTGTTTTTTTATATACAAATGGTGTGGTTTTTCTACATGTAGATAAAGACATTGAGTTTGTCTTCGACTTAGAAGTAAGACATTTGCTGGGTGAGTTAAATGGGCTTGGCCCAAAGATTTGACGTCGTCTGGGCTACCGAAGGGCACATAACTTATAATGAAAAGTTGAATATAGTAATGACCAGTCGCGATTGTACATAGTTAATGTAGCCGATTTCAATTAGCAAAAAGACCAGGCAAAAATCCAAAAGTAGAAAAACTGTTCCAATGCTGCTGGTAAGAGGCTAATCCGACGTATTTTGTGACGAGAAATCGAATGGTGCAAACCGCGTTGCTCTCCAACCAATACTTTTGGCTGTAGCCACAAATGAATAATCAATGATGTCAAGATCACGTGCCCAGCAACGGCTCTTACTCCATGGAAACCAAGGAAATTTGCAATTTTTCAACATCTGGAGATGCCTGGCCCAATTGCGCATCCTTTGGCGCCTTATTGATGTGGGTCAGTGTTCAATTGTACTTTTTACAGCGGATTGTATCAAGTACCTTTTGTTTTTTTTATATACAAATGGTGTGGTTTTTCTACATGTAGATAAAGACATTGAGTTTGTCTTCGACTTAGAAGTAAGACATTTGTTGGGTGAGTTAAATGGGCTTGGCCCAAAGATTTGACGTCGTCTGGGCTACCGAAGGGCACATAACTTATAATGAAAAGTTGAATATAGTAATGACCAGTCGCGATTGTACATAGTTAATGTAGCCGATTTCAATTAGCAAAAAGACCAGGCAAAAATCCAAAAGTGGAAAAACTGTTCCAATGCTGCTGGTAAGAGGCTAATCCGACGTATTTTGTGACGAGAAATCGAATGGTGCAAACCGCGTTGCTCTCCGACCAATACTTTTGGCTGTAGCCACAAATGAATAATCAATGATGTCAAGATCACGTGCCCAGCAACGGCTCTTACTCCATGGAAACCAAGGAAATTTGCAATATTTCAACAGCTGGAGATGCCTGGCCCAATTGCGCATCCTTTGGCACCTTATTGATGTGGGTCAGTGTTCAATTGTACTTTTTACAGCGGATTGTATCAAGTACCTTGTTTTTTTTTTTATATACAAATGGTGTGGTTTTTCTACATGTAGATAAAGACATTGAGTTTGTCTTCGACTTAGGAGTAAGACATTTGCTGGGTGAGTTAAATGGGCTTGGCCCAAAGATTTGACGTCGTCTGGGCTACCGAAGGGCACATAACTTATAATGAAATGTTGAATATAGTAATGACCAGTCGCGATTGTACATAGCTAATGTACCCGATTTCAATAAGCAAAAAGACCAGGCAAAAATCCAAAAGTGGAAAAACTGTTCCAATGCTGCTGGTAAGAGGCTAATCCGACGTATTTTGTGACGAGAAATCGAATGGTGCAAACCGCGTTGCTCTCCGACCAATACTTTTGGCTGTAGCCACAAATGAATAATCAATGATGTCAAGATCACGTGCCCAGCAACGGCTCTTACTCCATGGAAACCATAGAAATTTGTAATTTTTCAACAGCTGGAGATGCCTGGCCCAATTGCGCATCTTTTGGCACCTTATTGATGTGGGTCAGTGTTCAATTGTACTTTTTACAGCGGACTGTATCAAGTACCTTGTGTTTTTTTTATATACAAATGGTGTGGTTTTTCTACATGTAGATAAAGACATTGAGTTTGTCTTCGACTTAGAAGTAAGACATTTGCTGGGTGAGTTAAATGGGCTTGACCCAAAGATTTGACGTCGTCTGGGCTACCGAAGGGCACATAACTTATAATGAAAAGTTGAATATAGTAATGACCAGTCGCGATTGTACATAGTTAATGTAGCCGATTTCAATTAGCAAAATGACCAGGCAAAAAGCCAAAAGTGGAAAAACTGTTCCAATGCTGCTGGTAAGAGGCTAATCCGACGTATTTTGTGACGAGAAATCGAATGGTGCAAACCGCGTTGCTCTCCGACCAATACTTTTGGCTGTAGCCACAAATGAATAATCAATGATGTCAAGATCACGTGCACAGCAACGGCTCTTACTCCATGGAAACCATAGAAATTTGCAATTTTTCAACAGCTGGAGATGCCTGGCCCAATTGCGCATCCTTTGGCACCTTATTGATGTGGGTCAGTGTTCAATTGTACTTTTTACAGCGGATTGTATCAAGTACCTTGTGTTTTTTTTATATACAAATGGTGTGGTTTTTCTACATGTAGATAAAGACATTGAGTTTGTCTTCGACTTAGAAGTAAGACATTTGCTGGGTGAGTTAAATGGGCTTGGCCCAAAGATTTGACGTCGTCTGGGCTACCGAAGGGCACATAACTTATAATGAAAAGTTGAATATAGTAATGACCAGTCGCGATTGTACATAGTTAATGTAGCCGATTTCAATTCGCAAAAAGACCAGGCAAAAATCCAAAAGTAGAAAAACTGTTCCAATGCTGTTGGTAAGAGGCTAATCCGACGTATTTTGTGACGAGAAATCGAATGGTGCAAACCGCGTTGCTCTCCGACCAATACTTTTGGCTGTAGCCACAAATGAATAATCAATGATGTCAAGATCACGTGCCCAGCAACGGCTCTTACTCCATGGAAACCAAGGAAATTTGCAAGTTTTCAACAGCTGGAGATGCCTGGCCCAATTGCGCATCCTTTGGCACCTTATTGATGTGGGTCAGTGTTCAATTGTACTTTTTACAGCGGATTGTATCAAGTACCTTGTGTTTTTTTTTATATACAAATGGTGTTGTTTTTCTACATGTAGATAAAGACATTGAGTTTGTCTTCGACTTAGGAGTAAGACATTTGCTGGGTGAGTTAAATGGGCTTGGCCCAAAGATTTGACGTCGTCTGGGCTACCGAAGGGCACATAACTTATAATGAAATGTTGAATATAGTAATGACCAGTCGCGATTGTACATAGTTAATGTAGCCGATTTCAATTAGCAAAAAGACCAGGCAAAAATCCAAAAGTGGAAAAACTGTTCCAATGCTGCTGGTAAGAGGCTAATCCGACGTATTTTGTGACGAGAAATCGAATGGTGCAAACCGCGTTGCTCTCCGACCAATACTTTTGGCTGTAGCCACAAATGAATAATCAATGATGTCAAGATCACGTGCCCAGCAACGGCTCTTACTCCATGGAAACCAAGGAAATTTGCAATTTTTCAACAGCTGGAGATGCCTGGCCCAATTGCGCATCCTTTGGCACCTTATTGATGTGGGTCAGTGTTCAATTGTACTGTTTACAGCGGATTGTATCAAGTAGCTTTTGTTTTTTTTATATACAAATGGTGTGGTTTTTCTACATGTAGATAAAGACATTGAGTTTGTCTTCGACTTAGAAGTAAGACATTTGCTGGGTGAGTTAAATGGGCTTGGCCCAAAGATTTGACGTCGTCTGGGCTACCGAAGGGCACATAACTTATAATGAAAAGTTGAATATAGTAATGACCAGTCGCGATTGTACATAGTTAATGTAGCCGATTTCAATTCGCAAAAAGACCAGGCAAAAATCCAAAAGTAGAAAAACTGTTCCAATGCTGCTGGTAAGAGGCTAATCCGACGTATTTTGTGACGAGAAATCGAATGGTGCAAACCGCGTTGCTCTCCGACCAATACTTTTGGCTGTAGCCACAAATGAATAATCAATGATGTCAAGATCACGTGCCCAGCAACGGCTCTTACTCCATGGAAACCAAGGAAATTTGCAATTTTTCAACAGCTGGAGATGCCTGGCCCAATTGCGCATCCTTTGGCACCTTATTGATGTGGGTCAGTGTTCAATTGTACTTTTTACAGCGGATTGTATCAAGTACCTTGTGTTTTTTTTATATACAAATGGTGTGGTTTTTCTACATGTAGATAAAGACATTGAGTTTGTCTTCGACTTAGAAGTAAGACATTTGCTGGGTGAGTTAAATGGGCTTGGCCCAAAGATTTGACGTCGTCTGGGCTACCGAAGGGCACATAACTTATAATGAAAAGTTGAATATAGTAATGACCAGTCGCGATTGTACATAGTTAATGTAGCCGATTTCAATTCGCAAAAAGACCAGGCAAAAATCCAAAAGTAGAAAAACTGTTCCAATGCTGTTGGTAAGAGGCTAATCCGACGTATTTTGTGACGAGAAATCGAATGGTGCAAACCGCGTTGCTCTCCGACCAATACTTTTGGCTGTAGCCACAAATGAATAATCAATGATGTCAAGATCACGTGCCCAGCAACGGCTCTTACTCCATGGAAACCAAGGAAATTTGCAAGTTTTCAACAGCTGGAGATGCCTGGCCCAATTGCGCATCCTTTGGCACCTTATTGATGTGGGTCAGTGTTCAATTGTACTTTTTACAGCGGATTGTATCAAGTACCTTGTGTTTTTTTTTTATATACAAATGGTGTTGTTTTTCTACATGTAGATAAAGACATTGAGTTTGTCTTCGACTTAGGAGTAAGACATTTGCTGGGTGAGTTAAATGGGCTTGGCCCAAAGATTTGACGTCGTCTGGGCTACCGAAGGGCACATAACTTATAATGAAATGTTGAATATAGTAATGACCAGTCGCGATTGTACATAGTTAATGTAGCCGATTTCAATTAGCAAAAAGACCAGGCAAAAATCCAAAAGTGGAAAAACTGTTCCAATGCTGCTGGTAAGAGGCTAATCCGACGTATTTTGTGACGAGAAATCGAATGGTGCAAACCGCGTTGCTCTCCGACCAATACTTTTGGCTGTAGCCACAAATGAATAATCAATGATGTCAAGATCACGTGCCCAGCAACGGCTCTTACTCCATGGAAACCAAGGAAATTTGCAATTTTTCAACAGCTGGAGATGCCTGGCCCAATTGCGCATCCTTTGGCACCTTATTGATGTGGGTCAGTGTTCAATTGTACTGTTTACAGCGGATTGTATCAAGTAGCTTTTGTTTTTTTTATATACAAATGGTGTGGTTTTTCTACATGTAGATAAAGACATTGAGTTTGTCTTCGACTTAGAAGTAAGACATTTGCTGGGTGAGTTAAATGGGCTTGGCCCAAAGATTTGACGTCGTCTGGGCTACCGAAGGGCACATAACTTATAATGAAAAGTTGAATATAGTAATGACCAGTCGCGATTGTACATAGTTAATGTAGCCGATTTCAATTCGCAAAAAGACCAGGCAAAAATCCAAAAGTAGAAAAACTGTTCCAATGCTGCTGGTAAGAGGCTAATCCGACGTATTTTGTGACGAGAAATCGAATGGTGCAAACCGCGTTGCTCTCCGACCAATACTTTTGGCTGTAGCCACAAATGAATAATCAATGATGTCAAGATCACGTGCCCAGCAACGGCTCTTACTCCATGGAAACCAAGGAAATTTGCAATTTTTCAACAGCTGGAGATGCCTGGCCCAATTGCGCATCCTTTGGCACCTTATTGATGTGGGTCAGTGTTCAATTGTACTTTTTACAGCGGATTGTATCAAGTACCTTTTGTTTTTTTTATATACAAATGGTGTGGTTTTTCTACATGTAGATAAAGACATTGAGTTTGTCTTCGACTTAGAAGTAAGACATTTGTTGGGTGAGTTAAATGGGCTTGGCCCAAAGATTTGACGTCGTCTGGGCTACCGAAGGGCACATAACTTATAATGAAAAGTTGAATATAGTAATGACCAGTCGCGATTGTACATAGGTAATGTAGCCGATTTCAATTCGCAAAAAGACCAGGCAAAAATCCAAAAGTGGAAAAACTGTTCCAATGCTGCTGGTAAGAGGCTAATCCGACGTATTTTGTGACGAGAAATCGAATGGTGCAAACCGCGTTGCTCTCCGACCAATACTTTTGGCTGTAGCCACAAATGAATAATCAATGATGTCAAGATCACGTGCCCAGCAACGGCTCTTACTCCATGGAAACCAAGGAAATTTGCAATTTTTCAACAGCTGGAGATGCCTGGCCCAATTGCGCATCCTTTGGCACCTTATTGATGTGGGTCAGTGTTCAATTGTACTTTTTACAGCGGATTGTATCAAGTAGCTTTTGTTTTTTTTATATACAAATGGTGTGGTTTTTCTACATGTAGATAAAGACATTGAGTTTGTCTTCGACTTAGAAGTAAGACATTTGCTGGGTGAGTTAAATGGGCTTGGCCCAAAGATTTGACGTCGTCTGGGCTACCGAAGGGCACATAACTTATAATGAAAAGTTGAATATAGTAATGACCAGTCGCGATTGTACATAGTTAATGTAGCCGATTTCAATTCGCAAAAAGACCAGGCAAAAATCCAAAAGTAGAAAAACTGTTCCAATGCTGCTGGTAAGAGGCTAATCCGACGTATTTTGTGACGAGAAATCGAATGGTGCAAACCGCGTTGCTCTCCGACCAATACTTTTGGCTGTAGCCACAAATGAATAATCAATGATGTCAAGATCACGTGCCCAGCAACGGCTCTTACTCCATGGAAACCAAGGAAATTTGCAATTTTTCAACACCTGGAGATGCCTGGCCCAATTGCGCATCCTTTGGCACCTTATTGATGTGGGTCAGTGTTCAATTGTACTTTTTACAGCGGATTGTATCAAGTACCTTTTGTTTTTTTTACATACAAATGGTGTGGTTTTTCTACATGTAGATAAAGACATTGAGTTTGTCTTCGACTTAGAAGTAAGACATTTGTTGGGTGAGTTAAATGGGCTTGGCCCAAAGATTTGACGTCGTCTGGGCTACCGAAGGGCACATAACTTATAATGAAAAGTTGAATATAGTAATGACCAGTCGCGATTGTACATAGTTAATGTAGCCGATTTCAAATAGCAAAAAGACCAGGCAAAAATCCAAAAGTGGAAAAACTGTTCCAATGCTGCTGGTAAGAGGCTAATCCGACGTATTTTGTGACGAGAAATCGAATGGTGCAAACCGCGTTGCTCTCCGACCAATACTTTTGGCTGTAGCCACAAATGAATAATCAATGATGTCAAGATCACGTGCCCAGCAACGGCTCTTACTCAATGGAAACCAAGGAAATTTGCAATTTTTCAACAGCTGGAGATGCCTGGCCCAATTGCGCATCCTTTGGCACCTTATTGATGTGGGTCAGTGTTCAATTGTACTTTTTACAGCGGATTGTATCAAGTACCTTGTGTTTTTTTTTATATACAAATGGTGTGGTTTTTCTACATGTAGATAAAGACATTGAGTTTGTCTTCGACTTAGGAGTAAGACATTTGCTGGGTGAGTTAAATGGGCTTGGCCCAAAGATTTGACGTCGTCTGGGCTACCGAAGGGCACATAACTTATAATGAAATGTTGAATATAGTAATGACCAGTCGCGATTGTACATAGTTAATGTAGCCGATTTCAATTAGCAAAATGACCAGGCAAAAAGCCAAAAGTGGAAAAACTGTTCCAATGCTGCTGGTAAGAGGCTAATCCGACGTATTTTGTGACGAGAAATCGAATGGTGCAAACCGCGTTGCTCTCCGACCAATACTTTTGGCTGTAGCCACAAATGAATAATCAATGATGTCAAGATCACGTGCCCAGCAACGGCTCTTACTCCATGGAAACCAAGGAAATTTGCAATTTTTCAACAGCTGGAGATGCCTGGCCCAATTGCGCATCCTTTGGCACCTTATTGATGTGGGTCAGTGTTCAATTGTACTTTTTACAGCGGATTGTATCAAGTAGCTTTTGTTTTTTTTATATACAAATGGTGTGGTTTTTCTACATGTAGATAAAGACATTGAGTTTGTCTTCGACTTAGAAGTAAGACATTTGCTGGGTGAGTTAAATGGGCTTGGCCCAAAGATTTGACGTCGTCTGGGCTACCGAAGGGCACATAACTTATAATGAAAAGTTGAATATAGTAATGACCAGTCGCGATTGTACATAGTTAATGTAGCCGATTTCAATTCGCAAAAAGACCAGGCAAAAATCCAAAAGTAGAAAAACTGTTCCAATGCTGCTGGTAAGAGGCTAATCCGACGTATTTTGTGACGAGAAATCGAATGGTGCAAACCGCGTTGCTCTCCGACCAATACTTTTGGCTGTAGCCACAAATGAATAATCAATGATGTCAAGATCACGTGCCCAGCAACGGCTCTTACTCCATGGAAACCAAGGAAATTTGCAATTTTTCAACAGCTGGAGATGCCTGGCCCAATTGCGCATCCTTTGGCACCTTATTGATGTGGGTCAGTGTTCAATTGTACTTTTTACAGCGGATTGTATCAAGTACCTTTTGTTTTTTTTATATACAAATGGTGTGGTTTTTCTACATGTAGATAAAGACATTGAGTTTGTCTTCGACTTAGAAGTAAGACATTTGTTGGGTGAGTTAAATGGGCTTGGCCCAAAGATTTGACGTCGTCTGGGCTACCGAAGGGCACATAACTTATAATGAAAAGTTGAATATAGTAATGACCAGTCGCGATTGTACATAGTTAATGTAGCCGATTTCAATTCGCAAAAAGACCAGGCAAAAATCCAAAAGTGGAAAAACTGTTCCAATGCTGCTGGTAAGAGGCTAATCCGACGTATTTTGTGACGAGAAATCGAATGGTGCAAACCGCGTTGCTCTCCGACCAATACTTTTGGCTGTAGCCACAAATGAATAATCAATGATGTCAAGATCACGTGCCCAGCAACGGCTCTTACTCCATGGAAACCAAGGAAATTTGCAATTTTTCAACAGCTGGAGATGCCTGGCCCAATTGCGCATCCTTTGGCACCTTATTGATGTGGGTCAGTGTTCAATTGTACTTTTTACAGCGGATTGTATCAAGTACCTTGTGTTTTTTTTTATATACAAATGGTGTGGTTTTTCTACATGTAGATAAAGACATTGAGTTTGTCTTCGACTTAGAAGTAAGACATTTGCTGGGTGAGTTAAATGGGCTTGGCCCAAAGATTTGACGTCGTCTGGGCTACCGAAGGGCACATAACTTATAATGAAAAGTTGAATATAGTAATGACCAGTCGCGATTGTACATAGTTAATGTAGCCGATTTCAATTCGCAAAAAGACCAGGCAAAAATCCAAAAGTGGAAAAACTGTTCCAATGCTGCTGGTAAGAGGCTAATCCGACGTATTTTGTGACGAGAAATCGAATGGTGCAAACCGCGTTGCTCTCCGACCAATACTTTTGGCTGTAGCCACAAATGAATAATCAATGATGTCAAGATCACGTGCCCAGCAACGGCTCTTACTCCATGGAAACCAAGGAAATTTGCAATTTTTCAACAGCTGGAGATGCCTGGCCCAATTGCGCATCCTTTGGCACCTTATTGATGTGGGTCAGTGTTCAATTGTACTTTTTACAGCGGATTGTATCAAGTACCTTGTGTTTTTTTTTATATACAAATGGTGTGGTTTTTCTACATGTAGATAAAGACATTGAGTTTGTCTTCGACTTAGGAGTAAGACATTTGCTGGGTGAGTTAAATGGGCTTGGCTTAAAGATTTGACGTCGTCTGGGCTACCGAAGGGCACATAACTTATAATGAAATGTTGAATATAGTAATGACCAGTCGCGATTGTACATAGTTAATGTAGCCGATTTCAATTAGCAAAATGACCAGGCAAAAATCCAAAAGTGGAAAAACTGTTCCAATGCTGCTGGTAAGAGGCTAATCCGACGTATTTTGTGACGAGAAATCGAATGGTGCAAACCGCGTTGCTCTCCGACCAATACTTTTGGCTGTAGCCACAAATGAATAATCAATGATGTCAAGATCACGTGCCCAGCAACGGCTCTTACTCCATGGAAACCAAGGAAATTTGCAATTTTTCAACAGCTGGAGATGCCTGGCCCAATTGCGCATCCTTTGGCACCTTATTGATGTGGGTCAGTGTTCAATTGTACTTTTTACAGCGGATTGTATCAAGTAGCTTTTGTTTTTTTTATATACAAATGGTGTGGTTTTTCTACATGTAGATAAAGACATTGAGTTTGTCTTCGACTTAGAAGTAAGACATTTGCTGGGTGAGTTAAATGGGCTTGGCCCAAAGATTTGACGTCGTCTGGGCTACCGAAGGGCACATAACTTATAATGAAAAGTTGAATATAGTAATGACCAGTCGCGATTGTACATAGTTAATGTAGCCGATTTCAATTCGCAAAAAGACCAGGCAAAAATCCAAAAGTAGAAAAACTGTTCCAATGCTGTTGGTAAGAGGCTAATCCGACGTATTTTGTGACGAGAAATCGAATGGTGCAAACCGCGCTGCTCTCCGACCAATACTTTTGGCTGTAGCCACAAATGAATAATCAATGATGTCAAGATCACGTGCCCAGCAACGGCTCTTACTCCATGGAAACCAAGGAAATTTGCAATTTTTCAACAGCTGGAGATGCCTGGCCCAATTGCGCATCCTTTGGCACCTTATTGATGTGGGTCAGTGTTCAATTGTACTTTTTACAGCGGATTCTATCAAGTACCTTGTGTTTTTTTTTATATACAAATGGTGTGGTTTTTCTACATGTAGATAAAGACATTGAGTTTGTCTTCGACTTAGGAGTAAGACATTTGCTGGGTGAGTTAAATGGGCTTGGCCCAAAGATTTGACGTCGTCTGGGCTACCGAAGGGCACATAACTTATAATGAAAAGTTGAATATAGTAATGACCAGTCGCGATTGTACATAGTTAATGTAGCCGATTTCAATTAGCAAAAAGACCAGGCAAAAATCCAAAAGTGGAAAAACTGTTCCAATGCTGCTGGTAAGAGGCTAATCCGACGTATTTTGTGACGAGAAATCGAATGGTGCAAACCGCGTTGCTCTCCGACCAATACTTTTGGCTGTAGCCACAAGTGAATTATGAATGATGTCAAGATCACGTGCCCAGCAACGGCTCTTACTCCATGGAAACCAAGGAAATTTGCAATTTTTCAACAGCTGGAGATGCCTGGCCCAATTGCGCATCCTTTGGCACCTTATTGATGTGGGTCAGTGTTCAATTGTACTTTTTACAGCGGATTGTATCAAGTACCTTGTGTTTTTTTTTATATACAAATGGTGTGGTTTTTCTACATGTAGATAAAGACATTGAGTTCGTCTTCGACTTAGGAGTAAGACATTTGCTGGGTGAGTTAAATGGGCTTGGCCCAAAAATTTGACGTCGTCTGGGCTACCGAAGGGCACATAACTTATAATGAAAAATTGAATATAGTAATGACCAGTCGCGATTGTACATAGCTAATGTATCCGATTTCAATAAGCAAAAAGACCAGGCAAAAATCCAAAAGTGGAAAAACTGTTCCAGTGCTGCTGGTAAGAGGCTAATCCGACGTATTTTGTGACGAGAAATCGAATGGTGCAAACCGCGTTGCTCTCCGACCAATACTTTTGGCTGTAGCCACAAATGAATAATCAATGATGTCAAGATCACGTGCCCAGCAACGGCTCTTACTCCATGGAAACCAAGGAAATTTGCAATTTTTCAACAGCTGGAGATGCCTGGCCCAATTGCGCATCCTTTGGCACCTTATTGATGTGGGTCAGTGTTCAATTGTACTTTTTACAGCGGATTGTATCAAGTACCTTGTGTTTTTTTTATATACAAATGGTGTGGTTTTTCTACATGTAGATAAAGACATTGAGTTTGTCTTCGACTTAGAAGTAAGACATTTGCTGGGTGAGTTAAATGGGCTTGGCCCAAAGATTTGACGTCGTCTGGGCTACCGAAGGGCACATAACTTATAATGAAAAGTTGAATATAGTAATGACCAGTCGCGATTGTACATAGTTAATGTAGCCGATTTCAATTCGCAAAAAGACCAGGCAAAAATCCAAAAGTAGAAAAACTGTTCCAATGCTGCTGGTAAGAGGCTAATCCGACGTATTTTGTGACGAGAAATCGAATGGTGCAAACCGCGTTGCTCTCCGACCAATACTTTTGGCTGTAGCCACAAATGAATAATCAATGATGTCAAGATCACGTGCCCAGCAACGGCTCTTACTCCATGGAAACCAAGGAAATTTCCAATTTTTCAACAGCTGGAGATGCCTGGCCCAATTGCGCATCCTTTGGCACCTTATTGATGTGGGTCAGTGTTCAATTGTACTTTTTACAGCGGATTGTATCAAGTACCTTGTGTTTTTTTTTATATACAAATGGTGTGGTTTTTCTACATGTAGATAAAGACATTGAGTTTGTCTTCGACTTAGGAGTAAGACATTTGCTGGGTGAGTTAAATGGGCTTGGCCCAAAAATTTGACGTCGTCTGGGCTACCGAAGGGCACATAACTTATAATGAAAAATTGAATATAGTAATGACCAGTCGCGATTGTACATAGCTAATGTATCCGATTTCAATAAGCAAAAAGACCAGGCAAAAATCCAAAAGTGGAAAAACTGTTCCAGTGCTGCTGGTAAGAGGCTAATCCGACGTATTTTGTGACGAGAAATCGAATGGTGCAAACCGCGTTGCTCTCCGACCAATACTTTTGGCTGTAGCCACAAATGAATAATCAATGATGTCAAGATCACGTGCCCAGCAACGGCTCTTACTCCATGGAAACCAAGGAAATTTGCAATTTTTCAACAGCTGGAGATGCCTGGCCCAATTGCTCATCTTTTGGCACCTTATTGATGTGGGTCAGTGTTCAATTGTACTTTTTACAGCGGATTGTATCAAGTACCTTGTGTTTTTTTTATATACAAATGGTGTGGTTTTTCTACATGTAGATAAAGACATTGAGTTTGTCTTCGACTTAGAAGTAAGACATTTGCTGGGTGAGTTAAATGGGCTTGGCCCAAAGATTTGACGTCGTCTGGGCTACCGAAGGGCACATAAGTTATAATGAAAAGTTGAATATAGTAATGACCAGTCGCGATTGTACATAGTTAATGTAGCCGATTTCAATTCGCAAAAAGACCAGGCAAAAATCCAAAAGTAGAAAAACTGTTCCAATGCTGCTGGTAAGAGGCTAATCCGACGTATTTTGTGACGAGAAATCGAATGGTGGAAACCGCGTTGCTCTCCGACCAATACTTTTGGCTGTAGCCACAAATGAATAATCAATGATGTCAAGATCACGTGCCCAGCAACGGCTCTTACTCCATGGAAACCAAGGAAATTTGCAATTTTTCAACAGCTGGAGATGCCTGGCCCAATTGCGCATCCTTTGGCACCTTATTGATGTGGGTCAGTGTTCAATTGTACTTTTTACAGCGGACTGTATCAAGTACCTTGTGTTTTTTTTATATACAAATGGTGTGGTTTTTCTACATGTAGATAAAGACATTGAGTTTGTCTTCGACTTAGAAGTAAGACATTTGTTGGGTGAGTTAAATGGGCTTGGCCCAAAGATTTGACGTCGTCTGGGCTACCGAAGGGCACATAACTTATAATGAAAAGTTGAATATAGTAATGACCAGTCGCGATTGTACATAGTTAATGTAGCCGATTTCAATTCGCAAAAAGACCAGGCAAAAATCCAAAAGTAGAAAAACTGTTCCAATGCTGCTGGTAAGAGGCTAATCCGACGTATTTTGTGACGAGAAATCGAATGGTGCAAACCGCGTTGCTCTCCGACCAATACTTTTGGCTGTAGCCACAAATGAATAATCAATGATGTCAAGATCACGTGCCCAGCAACGGCTCTTACTCCATGGAAACCAAGGAAATTTGCAATTTTTCAACAGCTGGAGATGCCTGGCCCAATTGCGCATCCTTTGGCACCTTATTGATGTGGGTCAGTGTTCAATTGTACTTTTTACAGCGGATTGTATCAAGTACCTTGTGTTTTTTTTATATACAAATGGTGTGGTTTTTCTACATGTAGATAAAGACATTGAGTTTGTCTTCGACTTAGAAGTAAGACATTTGTTGGGTGAGTTAAATGGGCTTGGCCCAAAGATTTGACGTCGTCTGGGCTACCGAAGGGCACATAACTTATAATGAAAAGTTGAATATAGTAATGACCAGTCGCGATTGTACATAGTTAATGTAGCCGATTTCAATTAGCAAAAAGACCAGGCAAAAATCCAAAAGTGGAAAAACTGTTCCAATGCTGCTGGTAAGAGGCTAATCCGACGTATTTTGTGACGAGAAATCGAATGGTGCAAACCGCGTTGCTCTCCGACCAATACTTTTGGCTGTAGCCACAAGTGAATAATCAATGATGTCAAGATCACGTGCCCAGCAACGGCTCTTACTCCATGGAAACCAAGGAAATTTGCAATTTTTCAACAGCTGGAGATGCCTGG
Organism: Liolophura sinensis; assembly: GCF_032854445.1. NCBI lineage: Eukaryota > Metazoa > Mollusca > Polyplacophora > Chitonida > Chitonidae > Liolophura > Liolophura sinensis. The sequence continues at coordinate 44,621 of NW_027017991.1, forward strand.
CCCAATTGCGCATCCTTTGGCACCTTATTGATGTGGGTCAGTGTTCAATTGTACTTTTTACAGCGGATTGTATCAAGTACCTTGTGTTTTTTTTTATATACAAATGGTGTGGTTTTTCTACATGTAGATAAAGACATTGAGTTTGTCTTCGACTTAGGAGTAAGACATTTGCTGGGTGAGTTAAATGGGCTTGGCCCAAAGATTTGACGTCGTCTGGGCTACCGAAGGGCACATAACTTATAATGAAAAATTGAATATAGTAATGACCAGTCGCGATTGTACATAGCTAATGTATCCGATTTCAATAAGCAAAAAGACCAGGCAAAAATCCAAAAGTGGAAAAACTGTTCCAATGCTGCTGGTAAGAGGCTAATCCGACGTATTTTGTGACGAGAAATCGAATGGTGCAAACCGCGTTGCTCTCCGACCAATACTTTTGGCTGTAGCCACAAATGAATAATCAATGATGTCAAGATCACGTGCCCAGCAACGGCTCTTACTCCATGGAAACCAAGGAAATTTGCAATTTTTCAACAGCTGGAGATGCCTGGCCCAATTGCGCATCCTTTGGCACCTTATTGATGTGGGTCAGTGTTCAATTGTACTTTTTACAGCGGATTGTATCAAGTACCTTGTGTTTTTTTTATATACAAATGGTGTGGTTTTTCTACATGTAGATAAAGACATTGAGTTTGTCTTCGTCTTAGAAGTAAGACATTTGCTGGGTGAGTTAAATGGGCTTGGCCCAAAGATTTGACGTCGTCTGGGCTACCGAAGGGCACATAACTTATAATGAAAAGTTGAATATAGTAATGACCAGTCGCGATTGTACATAGTTAATGTAGCCGATTTCAATTAGCAAAAAGACCAGGCAAAAATCCAAAAGTAGAAAAACTGTTCCAATGCTGCTGGTAAGAGGCTAATCCGACGTATTTTGTGACGAGAAATCGAATGGTGCAAACCGCGTTGCTCTCCGACCAATACTTTTGGCTGTAGCCACAAATGAATAATCAATGATGTCAAGATCACGTGCCCAGCAACGGCTCTTACTCCATGGAAACCAAGGAAATTTGCAATTTTTCAACAGCTGGAGATGCCTGGCCCAATTGCGCATCCTTTGGCACCTTATTGATGTGGGTCAGTGTTCAATTGTACTTTTTACAGCGGATTGTATCAAGTACCTTGTGTTTTTTTTATATACAAATGGTGTGGTTTTTCTACATGTAGATAAAGACATTGAGTTTGTCTTCGACTTAGAAGTAAGACATTTGTTGGGTGAGTTAAATGGGCTTGGCCCAAAGATTTGACGTCGTCTGGGCTACCGAAGGGCACATAACTTATAATGAAAAGTTGAATATAGTAATGACCAGTCGCGATTGTACATAGTTAATGTAGCCGATTTCAATTAGCAAAAAGACCAGGCAAAAATCCAAAAGTGGAAAAACTGTTCCAATGCTGCTGGTAAGAGGCTAATCCGACGTATTTTGTGACGAGAAATCGAATGGTGCAAACCGCGTTGCTCTCCGACCAATACTTTTGGCTGTAGCCACAAGTGAATAATCAATGATGTCAAGATCACGTGCCCAGCAACGGCTCTTACTCCATGGAAACCAAGGAAATTTGCAATTTTTCAACAGCTGGAGATGCCTGGCCCAATTGCGCATCCTTTGGCACCTTATTGATGTGGGTCAGTGTTCAATTGTACTTTTTACAGCGGATTGTATCAAGTACCTTTTGTTTTTTTTATATACAAATGGTGTGGTTTTTCTACATGTAGATAAAGACATTGAGTTTGTCTTCGACTTAGAAGTAAGACATTTGCTGGGTGAGTTAAATGGGCTTGGCCCAAAGATTTGACGTCGTCTGGGCTACCGAAGGGCACATAACTTATAATGAAAAGTTGAATATAGTAATGACCAGTCGCGATTGTACATAGTTAATGTAGCCGATTTCAATTCGCAAAAAGACCAGGCAAAAATCCAAAAGTAGAAAAACTGTTCCAATGCTGCTGGTAAGAGGCTAATCCGACGTATTTTGTGACGAGAAATCGAATGGTGCAAACCGCGTTGCTCTCCCACCAATACTTTTGGCTGTAGCCACAAATGAATAATCAATGATGTCAAGATCACGTGCCCAGCAACGGCTCTTACTCCATGGAAACCAAGGAAATTTCCAATTTTTCAACAGCTGGAGATGCCTGGCCCAATTGCGCATCCTTTGGCACCTTATTGATGTGGGTCAGTGTTCAATTGTACTTTTTACAGCGGATTGTATCAAGTACCTTGTGTTTTTTTTATATACAAATGGTGTGGTTTTTCTACATGTAGATAAAGACATTGAGTTTGTCTTCGACTTAGAAGTAAGACATTTGCTGGGTGAGTTAAATGGGCTTGGCCCAAATATTTGACGTCTTCTGGGCTACCGAAGGGCACATAACTTATAATGAAAAGTTGAATATAGTAATGACCAGTCGCGATTGTACATAGTTAATGTAGCCGATTTCAATTCGCAAAAAGACCAGGCAAAAATCCAAAAGTGGAAAAACTGTTCCAATGCTGCTGGTAAGAGGCTAATCCGACGTATTTTGTGACGAGAAATCGAATGGTGCAAACCGCGTTGCTCTCCGACCAATACTTTTGGCTGTAGCCACAAATGAATAATCAATGATGTCAAGATCACGTGCCCAGCAACGGCTCTTACTCCATGGAAACCAAGGAAATTTGCAATTTTTCAACAGCTGGAGATGCCTGGCCCAATTGCGCATCCTTTGGCACCTTATTGATGTGGGTCAGTGTTCAATTGTACTTTTTACAGCGGACTGTGTCATGTACCTTGTGTTTTTTTTATATACAAATGGTGTGGTTTTTCTACATGTAGATAAAGACATTGAGTTTGTCTTCGACTTAGAAGTAAGACATTTGTTGGGTGAGTTAAATGGGCTTGGCCCAAAGATTTGACGTCGTCTGGGCTACCGAAGGGCACATAACTTATAATGAAAAGTTGAATATAGTAATGACCAGTCGCGATTGTACATAGTTAATGTAGCCGATTTCAATTCGCAAAAAGACCAGGCAAAAATCCAAAAGTGGAAAAACTGTTCCAATGCTGCTGGTAAGAGGCTAATCCGACGTATTTTGTGACGAGAAATCGAATGGTGCAAACCGCGTTGCTCTCCGACCAATACTTTTGGCTGTAGCCACAAATGAATAATGAATGATGTCAACATCACGTGCCCAGCAACGGCTCTTACTCCATGGAAACCAAGGAAATTTGCAATTTTTCAACAGCTGGAGATGCCTGGCCCAATTGCGCATCCTTTGGCACCTTATTGATGTGGGTCAGTGTTCAATTGTACTTTTTACAGCGGATTGTATCAAGTACCTTGTGTTTTTTTTTATATACAAATGGTGTGGTTTTTCTACATGTAGATAAAGACATTGAGTTTGTCTTCGACTTAGGAGTAAGACATTTGCTGGGTGAGTTAAATGGGCTTGGCTTAAAGATTTGACGTCGTCTGGGCTACCGAAGGGCACATAACTTATAATGAAATGTTGAATATAGTAATGACCAGTCGCGATTGTACATAGTTAATGTAGCCGATTTCAATTAGCAAAAAGACCAGGCAAAAATCCAAAAGTGGAAAAACTGTTCCAATGCTGCTGGTAAGAGGCTAATCCGACGTATTTTGTGACGAGAAATCGAATGGTGCAAACCGCGTTGCTCTCCGACCAATACTTTTGGCTGTAGCCACAAATGAATAATCAATGATGTCAAGATCACGTGCCCAGCAACGGCTCTTACTCCATGGAAACCAAGGAAATTTGCAATTTTTCAACAGCTGGAGATGCCTGGCCCAATTGCGCATCCTTTGGCACCTTATTGATGTGGGTCAGTGTTCAATTGTACTTTTTACAGCGGATTGTATCAAGTACCTTGTGTTTTTTTTATATACAAATGGTGTGGTTTTTCTACATGTAGATAAAGACATTGAGTTTGTCTTCGTCTTAGAAGTAAGACATTTGCTGGGTGAGTTAAATGGGCTTGGCCCAAAGATTTGACGTCGTCTGGGCTACCGAAGGGCACATAACTTATAATGAAAAGTTGAATATAGTAATGACCAGTCGCGATTGTACATAGTTAATGTAGCCGATTTCAATTAGCAAAAAGACCAGGCAAAAATCCAAAAGTAGAAAAACTGTTCCAATGCTGCTGGTAAGAGGCTAATCCGACGTATTTTGTGACGAGAAATCGAATGGTGCAAACCGCGTTGCTCTCCGACCAATACTTTTGGCTGTAGCCACAAATGAATAATCAATGATGTCAAGATCACGTGCCCAGCAACGGCTCTTACTCCATGGAAACCAAGGAAATTTGCAATTTTTCAACAGCTGGAGATGCCTGGCCCAATTGCGCATCCTTTGGCACCTTATTGATGTGGGTCAGTGTTCAATTGTACTTTTTACAGCGGATTGTATCAAGTACCTTGTGTTTTTTTTATATACAAATGGTGTGGTTTTTCTACATGTAGATAAAGACATTGAGTTTGTCTTCGACTTAGAAGTAAGACATTTGTTGGGTGAGTTAAATGGGCTTGGCCCAAAGATTTGACGTCGTCTGGGCTACCGAAGGGCACATAACTTATAATGAAAAGTTGAATATAGTAATGACCAGTCGCGATTGTACATAGTTAATGTAGCCGATTTCAATTAGCAAAAAGACCAGGCAAAAATCCAAAAGTGGAAAAACTGTTCCAATGCTGCTGGTAAGAGGCTAATCCGACGTATTTTGTGACGAGAAATCGAATGGTGCAAACCGCGTTGCTCTCCGACCAATACTTTTGGCTGTAGCCACAAGTGAATAATCAATGATGTCAAGATCACGTGCCCAGCAACGGCTCTTACTCCATGGAAACCAAGGAAATTTGCAATTTTTCAACAGCTGGAGATGCCTGGCCCAATTGCGCATCCTTTGGCACCTTATTGATGTGGGTCAGTGTTCAATTGTACTTTTTACAGCGGATTGTATCAAGTACCTTTTGTTTTTTTTTATATACAAATGGTGTGGTTTTTCTACATGTAGATAAAGACATTGAGTTTGTCTTCGACTTAGGAGTAAGACATTTGCTGGGTGAGTTAAATGGGCTTGGCCCAAAGATTTGACGTCGTCTGGGCTACCGAAGGGCACATAACTTATAATGAAAAATTGAATATAGTAATGACCAGTCGCGATTGTACATAGCTAATGTATCCGATTTCAATAAGCAAAAAGACCAGGCAAAAATCCAAAAGTGGAAAAACTGTTCCAATGCTGCTGGTAAGAGGCTAATCCGACGTATTTTGTGACGAGAAATCGAATGGTGCAAACCGCGTTGCTCTCCGACCAATACTTTTGGCTGTAGCCACAAATGAATAATCAATGATGTCAAGATCACGTGCCCAGCAACGGCTCTTACTCCATGGAAACCAAGGAAATTTGCAATTTTTCAACAGCTGGAGATGCCTGGCCCAATTGCGCATCCTTTGGCACCTTATTGATGTGGGTCAGTGTTCAATTGTACTTTTTACAGCGGATTGTATCAAGTACCTTGTGTTTTTTTTATATACAAATGGTGTGGTTTTTCTACATGTAGATAAAGACATTGAGTTTGTCTTCGTCTTAGAAGTAAGACATTTGCTGGGTGAGTTAAATGGGCTTGGCCCAAAGATTTGACGTCGTCTGGGCTACCGAAGGGCACATAACTTATAATGAAAAGTTGAATATAGTAATGACCAGTCGCGATTGTACATAGTTAATGTAGCCGATTTCAATTAGCAAAAAGACCACGCAAAAATCCAAAAGTAGAAAAACTGTTCCAATGCTGCTGGTAAGAGGCTAATCCGACGTATTTTGTGACGAGAAATCGAATGGTGCAAACCGCGTTGCTCTCCGACCAATACTTTTGGCTGTAGCCACAAATGAATAATCAATGATGTCAAGATCACGTGCCCAGCAACGGCTCTTACTCCATGGAAACCAAGGAAATTTGCAATTTTTCAACAGCTGGAGATGCCTGGCCCAATTGCGCATCCTTTGGCACCTTATTGATGTGGGTCAGTGTTCAATTGTACTTTTTACAGCGGATTGTATCAAGTACCTTGTGTTTTTTTTATATACAAATGGTGTGGTTTTTCTACATGTAGATAAAGACATTGAGTTTGTCTTCGACTTAGAAGTAAGACATTTGTTGGGTGAGTTAAATAGGCTTGGCCCAAAGATTTGACGTCGTCTGGGCTACCGAAGGGCACATAACTTATAATGAAAAGTTGAATATAGTAATGACCAGTCGCGATTGTACATAGTTAATGTAGCCGATTTCAATTAGCAAAAAGACCAGGCAAAAATCCAAAAGTGGAAAAACTGTTCCAATGCTGCTGGTAAGAGGCTAATCCGACGTATTTTGTGACGAGAAATCGAATGGTGCAAACCGCGTTGCTCTCCGACCAATACTTTTGGCTGTAGCCACAAGTGAATAATCAATGATGTCAAGATCACGTGCCCAGCAACGGCTCTTACTCCATGGAAACCAAGGAAATTTGCAATTTTTCAACAGCTGGAGATGCCTGGCCCAATTGCGCATCCTTTGGCACCTTATTGATGTGGGTCAGTGTTCAATTGTACTTTTTACAGCGGATTGTATCAAGTACCTTGTGTTTTTTTTATATACAAATGGTGTGGTTTTTCTACATGTAGATAAAGACATTGAGTTTGTCTTCGACTTAGAAGTAAGACATTTGTTGGGTGAGTTAAATGGGCTTGGCCCAAAGATTTGACGTCGTCTGGGCTACCGAAGGGCACATAACTTATAATGAAAAGTTGAATATAGTAATGACCAGTCGCGATTGTACATAGTTAATGTAGCCGATTTCAATTAGCAAAAAGACCAGGCAAAAATCCAAAAGTGGAAAAACTGTTCCAATGCTGCTGGTAAGAGGCTAATCCGACGTATTTTGTGACGAGAAATCGAATGGTGCAAACCGCGTTGCTCTCCGACCAATACTTTTGGCTGTAGCCACAAGTGAATAATCAATGATGTCAAGATCACGTGCCCAGCAACGGCTCTTACTCCATGGAAACCAAGGAAATTTGCAATTTTTCAACAGCTGGAGATGGATGCCTGGCCCAATTGCGCATCCTTTGGCACCTTATTGATGTGGGTCAGTGTTCAATTGTACTTTTTACAGCGGACTGTATCAAGTACCTTGTGTTTTTTTTATATACAAATGGTGTGGTTTTTCTACATGTAGATAAAGACATTGAGTTTGTCTTCGACTTAGAAGTAAGACATTTGCTGGGTGAGTTAAATGGGCTTGGCCCAAAGATTTGACGTCGTCTGGGCTACCGAAGGGCACATAACTTATAATGAAAAGTTGAATATAGTAATGACCAGTCGCGATTGTACATAGTTAATGTAGCCGATTTCAATTCGCAAAAAGACCAGGCAAAAATCCAAAAGTAGAAAAACTGTTCCAATGCTGCTGGTAAGAGGCTAATCCGACGTATTTTGTGACGAGAAATCGAATGGTGCAAACCGCGTTGCTCTCCGACCAATACTTTTGGCTGTAGCCACAAATGAATAATCAATGATGTCAAGATCACGTGCCCAGCAACGGCTCTTACTCCATGGAAACCAAGGAAATTTGCAATTTTTCAACAGCTGGAGATGCCTGGCCCAATTGCGCATCCTTTGGCACCTTATTGATGTGGGTCAGTGTTCAATTGTACTTTTTACAGCGGATTGTATCAAGTACCTTTTGTTTTTTTTATATACAAATGGTGTGGTTTTTCTACATGTAGATAAAGACATTGAGTTTGTCTTCGACTTAGAAGTAAGACATTTGTTGGGTTAGTTAAATGGGCTTGGCCCAAAGATTTGACGTCGTCTGGGCTACCGAAGGGCACATAACTTATAATGAAAAGTTGAATATAGTAATGACCAGTCGCGATTGTACATAGTTAATGTAGCCGATTTCAATTCGCAAAAAGACCAGGCAAAAATCCAAAAGTAGAAAAACTGTTCCAATGCTGCTGGTAAGAGGCTAATCCGACGTATTTTGTGACGAGAAATCGAATGGTGCAAACCGCGTTGCTCTCCGACCAATACTTTTGGCTGTAGCCACAAATGAATAATCAATGATGTCAAGATCACGTGCCCAGCAACGGCTCTTACTCCATGGAAACCAAGGAAATTTGCAATTTTTCAACAGCTGGAGATGCCTGGCCCAATTGCGCATCCTTTGGCACCTTATTGATGTGGGTCAGTGTTCAATTGTACTTTTTACAGCGGATTGTATCAAGTACCTTTTGTTTTTTTATATACAAATGGTGTGGTTTTTCTACATGTAGATAAAGACATTGAGTTTGTCTTCGATTTAGAAGTAAGACATTTGTTGGGTGAGTTAAATGGGCTTGGCCCAAAGATTTGACGTCGTCTGGGCTACCGAAGGGCACATAACTTATAATGAAAAGTTGAATATAGTAATGACCAGTAGCGATTTTACATAGTTAATGTAGCCGATTTCAATTCGCAAAAGACCAGGCAAAAATCCAAAAGTAGAAAAACTGTTCCAATGCTGTTGGTAAGATGCTAATCCGACGTATTTTGTGACGAGAAATCGAATGGTGCAAACCGCGTTGCTCTCCGACCAATACTTTTGGCTGTAGCCACAAATGAATAATCAATGATGTCAAGATCACGTGCCCAGCAACGGCTCTTACTCCATGGAAACCAAGGAAATTTGCAATTTTTCAACAGCTGGAGATGCCTGGCCCAATTGCGCATCCTTTGGCACCTTATTGATGTGGGTCAGTGTTCAATTGTACTTTTTACAGCGGATTGTATCAAGTACCTTTTGTTTTTTTATATACAAATGGTGTGGTTTTTCTACATGTAGATAAAGACATTGAGTTTGTCTTCGACTTAGAAGTAAGACATTTGTTGGGTGAGTTAAATGGGCTTGGCCCAAAGATTTGACGTCGTCTGGGCTACCGAAGGGCACATAACTTATAATGAAAAGTTGAATATAGTAATGACCAGTCGCGATTGTACATAGTTAATGTAGCCGATTTCAATTAGCAAAAAGACCAGGCAAAAATCCAAAAGTGGAAAAACTGTTCCAATGCTGCTGGTAAGAGGCTAATCCGACGTATTTTGTGACGAGAAATCGAATGGTGCAAACCGCGTTGCTCTCCGACCAATACTTTTGGCTGTAGCCACAAATGAATAATCAATGATGTCAAGATCACGTGCCCAGCAACGGCTCTTACTCCATGGAAACCAAGGAAATTTGCAATTTTTTAACAGCTGGAGATGCCTGGCCCAATTGCGCATCCTTTGGCACCTTATTGATGTGGGTCAGTGTTCAATTGTACTTTTTACAGCGGACTGTATCAAGTACCTTGTGTTTTTTTTATATACAAATGGTGTGGTTTTTCTACATGTAGATAAAGACATTGAGTTTGTCTTCGACTTAGAAGTAAGACATTTGCTGGGTGAGTTAAATGGGCTTGGCCCAAAGATTTGACGTCGTCTGGGCTACCGAAGGGCACATAACTTATAATGAAAAGTTGAATATAGTAATGACCAGTCGCGATTGTACATAGTTAATGTAGCCGATTTCAATTCGCAAAAAGACCAGGCAAAAATCCAAAAGTAGAAAAACTGTTCCAATGCTGCTGGTAAGAGGCTAATCCGACGTATTTTGTGACGAGAAATCGAATGGTGCAAACCGCGTTGCTCTCCGACCAATACTTTTGGCTGTAGCCACAAATGAATAATCAATGATGTCAAGATCACGTGCCCAGCAACGGCTCTTACTCCATGGAAACCAAGGAAATTTGCAATTTTTCAACAGCTGGAGATGCCTGGCCCAATTGCGCATCCTTTGGCACCTTATTGATGTGGGTCAGTGTTCAATTGTACTTTTTACAGCGGATTGTATCAAGTACCTTTTGTTTTTTTTATATACAAATGGTGTGGTTTTTCTACATGTAGATAAAGACATTGAGTTTGTCTTCGATTTAGGAGTAAGACATTTGCTGGGTGAGTTAAATGGGCTTGGCCCAAAGATTTGACGTCGTCTGGGCTACCGAAGGGCACATAACTTATAATGAAATGTTGAATATAGTAATGACCAGTCGCGATTGTACATAGTTAATGTAGCCGATTTCAATTAGCAAAAAGACCAGGCAAAAAATCCAAATGTGGAAAAACTGTTCCAATGCTGTTGGTAAGAGGCTAATCCGACGTATTTTGTGACGAGAAATCGAATGGTGCAAACCGCGTTGCTCTCCGACCAATACTTTTGGCTGTAGCCACAAATGAATAATCAATGATGTCAAGATCACGTGCCCAGCAACGGCTCTTACTCCATGGAAACCAAGGAAATTTGCAATTTTTCAACAGCTGGAGATGCCTGGCCCAATTGCGCATCCTTTGGCACCTTATTGATGTGGGTCAGTGTTCAATTGTACTTTTTACAGCGGATTGTATCAAGTACCTTTTGTTTTTTTTACATACAAATGGTGTGGTTTTTCTACATGTAGATAAAGACATTGAGTTTGTCTTCGACTTAGAAGTAAGACATTTGTTGGGTGAGTTAAATGGGCTTGGCCCAAAGATTTGACGTCGTCTGGGCTACCGAAGGGCACATAATTTATAATGAAAAGTTGAATATAGTAATGACCAGTCGCGATTGTACATAGTTAATGTAGCCGATTTCAATTCGCAAAAAGACCAGGCAAAAATCCAAAAGTGGAAAAACTGTTCCAATGCTGTTGGTAAGAGGCTAATCCGACGTATTTTGTGACGAGAAATCGAATGGTGCAAACCGTGTTGCTCTCCGACCAATACTTTTGGCTGTAGCCACAAATGAATAATCAATGATGTCAAGATCACGTGCCCAGCAACGGCTCTTACTCCATGGAAACCAAGGAAATTTGCAATTTTTCAACAGCTGGAGATGCCTGGCCCAATTGCGCATCCTTTGGCACCTTATTGATGTGGGTCAGTGTTCAATTGTACTTTTTACAGCGGATTGTATCAAGTACCTTGTGTTTTTTTTTATATACAAATGGTGTGGTTTTTCTACATGTAGATAAAGACATTGAGTTTGTCTTCGACTTAGAAGTAAGACATTTGTTGGGTGAGTTAAATGGGCTTGGCCCAAAGATTTGACGTCGTCTGGGCTACCGAAGGGCACATAACTTATAATGAAAAGTTGAATATAGTAATGACCAGTCGCGATTGTACATAGTTAATGTAGCCGATTTCAATTCGCAAAAAGACCAGGCAAAAATCCAAAAGTAGAAAAACTGTTCCAATGCTGCTGGTAAGAGGCTAATCCGACGTATTTTGTGACGAGAAATCGAATGGTGCAAACCGCGTTGCTCTCCGACCAATACTTTTGGCTGTAGCCACAAATGAATAATCAATGATGTCAAGATCACGTGCCCAGCAACGGCTCTTACTCCATGGAAACCAAGGAAATTTGCAATTTTTCAACAGCTGGAGATGCCTGGCCCAATTGCGCATCCTTTGGCACCTTATTGATGTGGGTCAGTGTTCAATTGTACTTTTTACAGCGGATTGTATCAAGTACCTTTTGTTTTTTTATATACAAATGGTGTGGTTTTTCTACATGTAGATAAAGACATTGAGTTTTTCTTCGACTTAGAAGTAAGACATTTGTTGGGTGAGTTAAATGGGCTTGGCCCAAAGATTTGACGTCGTCTGGGCTACCGAAGGGCACATAACTTATAATGAAAAGTTGAATATAGTAATGACCAGTCGCGATTGTACATAGTTAATGTAGCCGATTTCAATTCGCAAAAAGACCAGGCAAAAATCCAAAAGTGGAAAAACTGTTCCAATGCTGCTGGTAAGAGGCTAATCCGACGTATTTTGTGACGAGAAATCGAATGGTGCAAACCGCGTTGCTCTCCGACCAATACTTTTGGCTGTAGCCACAAATGAATAATCAATGATGTCAAGATCACGTGCCCAGCAACGACTCTTACTCCATGGAAACCAAGGAAATTTGCAATTTTTCAACAGCTGGAGATGCCTGGCCCAATTGCGCATCCTTTGGCACCTTATTGATGTGGGTCAGTGTTCAATTGTACTTTTTACAGCGGACTGTATCAAGTACCTTGTGTTTTTTTTATATACAAATGGTGTGGTTTTTCTACATGTAGATAAAGACATTGAGTTTGTCTTCGACTTAGAAGTAAGACATTTGCTGGGTGAGTTAAATGGGCTTGGCCCAAAGATTTGACGTCGTCTGGGCTACCGAAGGGCACATAACTTATAATGAAAAGTTGAATATAGTAATGACCAGTCGCGATTGTACATAGTTAATGTAGCCGATTTCAATTCGCAAAAAGACCAGGCAAAAATCCAAAAGTAGAAAAACTGTTCCAATGCTGCTGGTAAGAGGCTAATCCGACGTATTTTGTGACGAGAAATCGAATGGTGCAAACCGCGTTGCTCTCCGACCAATACTTTTGGCTGTAGCCACAAATGAATAATCAATGATGTCAAGATCACGTGCCCAGCAACGGCTCTTACTCCATGGAAACCAAGGAAATTTGCAATTTTTCAACAGCTGGAGATGCCTGGCCCAATTGCGCATCCTTTGGCACCTTATTGATGTGGGTCAGTGTTCAATTGTACTTTTTACAGCGGATTGTATCAAGTACCTTTTGTTTTTTTTATATACAAATGGTGTGGTTTTTCTACATGTAGATAAAGACATTGAGTTTGTCTTCGACTTAGAAGTAAGACATTTGTTGGGTTAGTTAAATGGGCTTGGCCCAAAGATTTGACGTCGTCTGGGCTACCGAAGGGCACATAACTTATAATGAAAAGTTGAATATAGTAATGACCAGTCGCGATTGTACATAGTTAATGTAGCCGATTTCAATTCGCAAAAAGACCAGGCAAAAATCCAAAAGTAGAAAAACTGTTCCAATGCTGCTGGTAAGAGGCTAATCCGACGTATTTTGTGACGAGAAATCGAATGGTGCAAACCGCGTTGCTCTCCGACCAATACTTTTGGCTGTAGCCACAAATGAATAATCAATGATGTCAAGATCACGTGCCCAGCAACGGCTCTTACTCCATGGAAACCAAGGAAATTTGCAATTTTTCAACAGCTGGAGATGCCTGGCCCAATTGCGCATCCTTTGGCACCTTATTGATGTGGGTCAGTGTTCAATTGTACTTTTTACAGCGGATTGTATCAAGTACCTTTTGTTTTTTTATATACAAATGGTGTGGTTTTTCTACATGTAGATAAAGACATTGAGTTTGTCTTCGATTTAGAAGTAAGACATTTGTTGGGTGAGTTAAATGGGCTTGGCCCAAAGATTTGACGTCGTCTGGGCTACCGAAGGGCACATAACTTATAATGAAAAGTTGAATATAGTAATGACCAGTAGCGATTTTACATAGTTAATGTAGCCGATTTCAATTCGCAAAAGACCAGGCAAAAATCCAAAAGTAGAAAAACTGTTCCAATGCTGTTGGTAAGATGCTAATCCGACGTATTTTGTGACGAGAAATCGAATGGTGCAAACCGCGTTGCTCTCCGACCAATACTTTTGGCTGTAGCCACAAATGAATAATCAATGATGTCAAGATCACGTGCCCAGCAACGGCTCTTACCTCCATGGAAACCAAGGAAATTTGCAATTTTTCAACAGCTGGAGATGCCTGGCCCAATTGCGCATCCTTTGGCACCTTATTGATGTGGGTCAGTGTTCAATTGTACTTTTTACAGCGGATTGTATCAAGTACCTTTTGTTTTTTTTATATACAAATGGTGTGGTTTTTCTACATGTAGATAAAGACATTGAGTTTGTCTTCGACTTAGAAGTAAGACATTTGTTGGGTGAGTTAAATGGGCTTGGCCCAAAGATTTGACGTCGTCTGGGCTACCGAAGGGCACATAACTTATAATGAAAAGTTGAATATAGTAATGACCAGTCGCGATTGTACATAGTTAATGTAGCCGATTTCAATTAGCAAAAAGACCAGGCAAAAATCCAAAAGTGGAAAAACTGTTCCAATGCTGCTGGTAAGAGGCTAATCCGACGTATTTTGTGACGAGAAATCGAATGGTGCAAACCGCGTTGCTCTCCGACCAATACTTTTGGCTGTAGCCACAAATGAATAATCAATGATGTCAAGATCACGTGCCCAGCAACGGCTCTTACTCCATGGAAACCAAGGAAATTTGCAATTTTTTAACAGCTGGAGATGCCTGGCCCAATTGCGCATCCTTTGGCACCTTATTGATGTGGGTCAGTGTTCAATTGTACTTTTTACAGCGGACTGTATCAAGTACCTTGTGTTTTTTTTATATACAAATGGTGTGGTTTTTCTACATGTAGATAAAGACATTGAGTTTGTCTTCGACTTAGAAGTAAGACATTTGCTGGGTGAGTTAAATGGGCTTGGCCCAAAGATTTGACGTCGTCTGGGCTACCGAAGGGCACATAACTTATAATGAAAAGTTGAATATAGTAATGACCAGTCGCGATTGTACATAGTTAATGTAGCCGATTTCAATTCGCAAAAAGACCAGGCAAAAATCCAAAAGTAGAAAAACTGTTCCAATGCTGCTGGTAAGAGGCTAATCCGACGTATTTTGTGACGAGAAATCGAATGGTGCAAACCGCGTTGCTCTCCGACCAATACTTTTGGCTGTAGCCACAAATGAATAATCAATGATGTCAAGATCACGTGCCCAGCAACGGCTCTTACTCCATGGAAACCAAGGAAATTTGCAATTTTTCAACAGCTGGAGATGCCTGGCCCAATTGCGCATCCTTTGGCACCTTATTGATGTGGGTCAGTGTTCAATTGTACTTTTTACAGCGGATTGTATCAAGTACCTTTTGTTTTTTTTATATACAAATGGTGTGGTTTTTCTACATGTAGATAAAGACATTGAGTTTGTCTTCGATTTAGGAGTAAGACATTTGCTGGGTGAGTTAAATGGGCTTGGCCCAAAGATTTGACGTCGTCTGGGCTACCGAAGGGCACATAACTTATAATGAAATGTTGAATATAGTAATGACCAGTCGCGATTGTACATAGTTAATGTAGCCGATTTCAATTAGCAAAAAGACCAGGCAAAAATCCAAATGTGGAAAAACTGTTCCAATGCTGTTGGTAAGAGGCTAATCCGACGTATTTTGTGACGAGAAATCGAATGGTGCAAACCGCGTTGCTCTCCGACCAATACTTTTGGCTGTAGCCACAAATGAATAATCAATGATGTCAAGATCACGTGCCCAGCAACGGCTCTTACTCCATGGAAACCAAGGAAATTTGCAATTTTTCAACAGCTGGAGATGCCTGGCCCAATTGCGCATCCTTTGGCACCTTATTGATGTGGGTCAGTGTTCAATTGTACTTTTTACAGCGGATTGTATCAAGTACCTTTTGTTTTTTTTACATACAAATGGTGGGGTTTTTCTACATGTAGATAAAGACATTGAGTTTGTCTTCGACTTAGAAGTAAGACATTTGTTGGGTGAGTTAAATGGCTTGGCCCAAAGATTTGACGTCGTCTGGGCTACCGAAGGGCACATAATTTATAATGAAAAGTTGAATATAGTAATGACCAGTCCGCGATTGTACATAGTTAATGTAGCCGATTTCAATTCGCAAAAAGACCAGGCAAAAATCCAAAAGTGGAAAAACTGTTCCAATGCTGTTGGTAAGAGGCTAATCCGACGTATTTTGTGACGAGAAATCGAATGGTGCAAACCGTGTTGCTCTCCGACCAATACTTTTGGCTGTAGCCACAAATGAATAATCAATGATGTCAAGATCACGTGCCCAGCAACGGCTCTTACTCCATGGAAACCAAGGAAATTTGCAATTTTTCAACAGCTGGAGATGCCTGGCCCAATTGCGCATCCTTTGGCACCTTATTGATGTGGGTCAGTGTTCAATTGTACTTTTTACAGCGGATTGTATCAAGTACCTTGTGTTTTTTTTATATACAAATGGTGTGGTTTTTCTACATGTAGATAAAGACATTGAGTTTGTCTTCGACTTAGAAGTAAGACATTTGTTGGGTGAGTTAAATGGGCTTGGCCCAAAGATTTGACGTCGTCTGGGCTACCGAAGGGCACATAACTTATAATGAAAGTTGAATATAGTAATGACCAGTCGCGATTGTACATAGTTAATGTAGCCGATTCAATTCGCAAAAAGACCAGGCAAAAATCCAAAAGTAGAAAAACTGTTCCAATGCTGCTGGTAAGAGGCTAATCCGACGTATTTGTGACGAGAAATCGAATGGTGCAAACCCGCGTTGCTCTCCCGACCAATACTTTTGGCTGTAGCCACAAATGAATAATCAATGATGTCAAGATCACGTGCCCAGCAACGGCTCTTACTCCATGGAAACCAAGGAAATTTGCAATTTTTCAACAGCTGGAGATGCTGGCCCAATTGCGCATCCTTTGGCACCTTATTGATGTGGGTCAGTGTTCAATTGTACTTTTTACAGCGGATTGTATCAAGTACCTTTTGTTTTTTTATATACAAATGGTGTGGTTTTTCTACATGTAGATAAAGACATTGAGTTTTTCTTCGACTTAGAAGTAAGACATTTGTTGGGTGAGTTAAATGGGCTTGGCCCAAAGATTTGACGTCGTCTGGGCTACCGAAGGGCACATAACTTATAATGAAAAGTTGAATATAGTAATGACCAGTCGCGATTGTACATAGTTAATGTAGCCGATTTCAATTCGCAAAAAGACCAGGCAAAAATCCAAAAGTGGAAAAACTGTTCCAATGGCTGCTGGTAAGAGGCTAATCCGACGTATTTTTGTGACGAGAATCGAATGGTGCAAACCGCGTTGCTCCTCCGACCAATACTTTTGGCTGTAGCCACAAATGAATAATCAATGATGTCAAGATCACGTGCCCAGCAACGACTCTTACTCCATGGAAACCAAGGAAATTTGCAATTTTTCAACAGCTGGAGATGCCTGGCCCAATTGCGCATCCTTTGGCACCTTATTGATGTGGGTCCAGTGTTCAATTGTACTTTTTACAGCGGACTGTATCAAGTACCTTGTGTTTTTTTTATATACAAATGGTGTGGTTTTTCTACATGTAGATAAAGACATTGAGTTTGTCTTCGACTTAGAAGTAAGACATTTGCTGGGTGAGTTAAATGGGCTTGGCCCAAAGATTTGGACGGTCGTCTGGGCTACCGAAGGGCACATAACTTATAATGAAAAGTTGAATATAGTAATGACCAGTCGCGATTGTACATAGTTAATGTAGCCGATTTCAATTCGCAAAAGACCAGGCAAAAATCCAAAAGTAGAAAAACTGTTCCAATGCTGCTGGTAAGAGGCTAATCCGACGTATTTTGTGACGAGAAATCGAATGGTGCAAACCGCGTTGCTCTCCGACAATACTTTTGGCTGTAGCCACAAATGATAATCAATGATGTCAAGATCACGTGCCCAGCAACGGCTCTTACTCCATGGAAACCAAGGAAATTTGCAATTTTTCAACAGCTGGAGATGCCTGGCCCAATTGCGCATCCTTTGGCACCTTATTGATGTGGGTCAGTGTCAATTGTACTTTTTACAGCGGATTGTATCAAGTACCTTTTGTTTTTTTTATATACAAATGGTGTGGTTTTTCTACATGTAGATAAAGACATTGAGGTTTGTCTTCGACTTAGAAGTAAGACATTTGTTGGGTGAGTTAAATGGGCTTGGCCCAAAGATTTGACGTCGTCTGGGCTACCGAAGGGCACATAACTTATAATGAAAAGTTGAATATAGTAATGACCAGTCGCGATTGTACATAGTTAATGTAGCCGATTTCAATCGGCAAAAAGACCAGGCAAAAATCCAAAAGTAGAAAAACTGTTCCAATGCTGCTGGTAAGAGGCTAATCCGACGTATTTTGTGACGAGAAATCGAATGGTGCAAACCGCGTTGCTCTCCGACCAATACTTTTGGCTGTAGCCACAAATGAATAATCAATGATGTCCAAGATCACGTGCCCAGCAACGGCTCTTACTCCATGGAAACCAAGGAAATTTGCAATTTTTCAACAGCTGGAGATGCCTGGCCCAATTGCGCATCCTTTGGCACCTTATTGATGTGGGTCAGTGTTCAATTGTACTTTTTACAGCGGATTGTATCAAGTACCTTTTGTTTTTTTTATATACCAAATTGGTGTGGTTTTTCTACATGTAGATAAAGACATTGAGTTTGTCTTCGATTTAGAAGTAAGACATTTGTTGGGTGAGTTAAATGGGCTTGGCCCAAAGATTTGACGTCGTCTGGGCTACCGAAGGGCACATAACTTATAATGAAAAGTTGAATATAGTAATGACCAGTAGCGATTGTACATAGTTAATGTAGCCGATTTCAATTCGCAAAAAGACCAGGCAAAAATCCAAAAGTAGAAAAACTGTTCCAATGCTGTTGGTAAGATGCTAATCCGACGTATTTTGTGACGAGAAATCGAATGGTGCAAACCGCGTTGCTCTCCGACCAATACTTTTGGCTGTAGCCACAAATGAATAATCAATGATGTCAAGATCACGTGCCCAGCAACGGCTCTTACTCCATGGAAACCAAGGAAATTTGCAATTTTTCAACAGCTGGAGATGCCTGGCCCAATTGCGCATCCTTTGGCACCTTATTGATGTGGGTCAGTGTTCAATTGTACTTTTTACAGCGGATTGTATCAAGTACCTTTTGTTTTTTTTACATACAAATGGTGTGGTTTTTCTACATGTAGATAAAGACATTGAGTTTGTCTTCGACTTAGAAGTAAGACATTTGTTGGGTGAGTTAAATGAGCTTGGCCCAAAGATTTGACGTCGTCTGGGCTACCGAAGGGCACATAACTTATAATGAAATGTTGAATATAGTAATGACCAGTCGCGATTGTACATAGTTAATGTAGCCGATTTCAATTAGCAAAAGGACCAGGCAAAAATCCAAAAGTGGAAAAACTGTTCCAATGCTGCTGGTAAGAGGCTAATCCGACGTATTTTGTGACGAGAAATCGAATGGTGCAAACCGCGTTGCTCTCCGACCAATACTTTTGGCTGTAGCCACAAATGAATAATCAATGATGTCAAGATCACGTGCCCAGCAACGGCTCTTACTCCATGGAAACCAAGGAAATTTGCAATTTTTCAACAGCTGGAGATGCCTGGCCCAATTGCGCATCCTTTGGCACCTTATTGATGTGGGTCAGTGTTCAATTGTACTTTTTACAGCGGGTTGTATCAAGTACCTTGTGTTTTTTTTATATACAAATGGTGTGGTTTTTCTACATGTAGATAAAGACATTGAGTTTGTCTTCGACTTAGAAGTAAGACATTTGCTGGGTGAGTTAAATGGGCTTGGCCCAAAGATTTGACGTCGTCTGGGCTACCGAAGGGCACATAACTTATAATGAAATGTTGAATATAGTAATGACCAGTCGCGATTGTACATAGTTAATGTAGCCGATTTCAATTAGCAAAATGACCAGGCAAAAATCCAAAAGTGGAAAAACTGTTGCAATGCTGTTGGTAAGAGGCTAATCCGACGTATTTTGTGACGAGAAATCGAATGGTGCAAACCGCGTTGCTCTCCGGCCAATACTTTTGGCTGTAGCCACAAATGAATAATCAATGATGTCAAGATCACGTGCCCAGCAACGGCTCTTACTCCATGGAAACCAAGGAAATTTGCAATTTTTCAACAGCTGGAGATGCCTGGCCCAATTGCGCATCCTTTGGCACCTTATTGATGTGGGTCAGTGTTCAATTGTACTTTTTACAGCGGATTGTATCAAGTACCTTGTGTTTTTTTTATATACAATTGGTGTGGTTTTTCTACATGTAGATAAAGACATTGAGTTTGTCTTCGACTTAGAAGTAAGACATTTGTTGGGTGAGTTAAATGGGCTTGGCCCAAAGATTTGACGTCGTCTGGGCTACCGAAGGGCACATAACTTATAATGAAAAGTTGAATATAGTAATGACCAGTAGCGATTGTACATAGTTAATGTAGCCGATTTCAATTCGCAAAAAGACCAACCAAAAATCCAAAAGTAGAAAAACTGTTCCAATGCTGTTGGTAAGAGGCTAATCCGACGTATTTTGTGACGAGAAATCGAATGGTGCAAACCGCGTTGCTCTCCGACCAATACTTTTGGCTGTAGCCACAAATTAATAATCAATGATGTCAAGATCACGTGCCCAGCAACGGCTCTTACTCCATGGAAACCAAGGAAATTTGCAATTTTTCAACAGCTGGAGATGCCTGGCCCAATTGCGCATCCTTTGGCACCTTATTGATGTGGGTCAGTGTTCAATTGTACTTTTTACAGCGGATTGTATCAAGTACCTTTTGTTTTTTTTATATACAAATGGTGTGGTTTTTCTACATGTAGATAAAGACATTGAGTTTGTCTTCGACTTAGAAGTAAGACATTTGTTGGGTGAGTTAAATGGGCTTGGCCCAAAGATTTGACGTCGTCTGGGCTACCGAAGGGCACATAACTTATAATGAAAAGTTGAATATAGTAATGACCAGTCGCGATTGTACATAGTTAATGTAGCCGATTTCAATTCGCAAAAAGATCAGGCAAAAATCCAAAAGTGGAAAACCTGTTCCAATGCTGCTGGTAAGAGGCTAATCCGACGTATTTTGTGACGAGAAATCGAATGGTGCAAACCGCGTTGCTCTCCGACCAATACTTTTGGCTGTAGCCACAAATGAATAATCAATGATGTCAAGATCACGTGCCCAGCAACGGCTCTTACTCCATGGAAACCAAGGAAATTTGCAATTTTTCAACAGCTGGAGATGCCTGGCCCAATTGCGCATCCTTTGGCACCTTATTGATGTGGGTCAGTGTTCAATTGTACTTTTTACAGCGGGTTGTATCAAGTACCTTGTGTTTTTTTTATATACAAATGGTGTGGTTTTTCTACATGTAGATAAAGACATTGAGTTTGTCTTCGACTTAGAAGTAAGACATTTGCTGGGTGAGTTAAATGGGCTTGGCCCAAAGATTTGACGTCGTCTGGGCTACCGAAGGGCACATAACTTATAATGAAATGTTGAATATAGTAATGACCAGTCGCGATTGTACATAGTTAATGTAGCCGATTTCAATTAGCAAAATGACCAGGCAAAAATCCAAAAGTGGAAAAACTGTTGCAATGCTGTTGGTAAGAGGCTAATCCGACGTATTTTGTGACGAGAAATCGAATGGTGCAAACCGCGTTGCTCTCCGGCCAATACTTTTGGCTGTAGCCACAAATGAATAATCAATGATGTCAAGATCACGTGCCCAGCAACGGCTCTTACTCCATGGAAACCAAGGAAATTTGCAATTTTTCAACAGCTGGAGATGCCTGGCCCAATTGCGCATCCTTTGGCACCTTATTGATGTGGGTCAGTGTTCAATTGTACTTTTTACAGCGGATTGTATCAAGTACCTTGTGTTTTTTTTATATACAATTGGTGTGGTTTTTCTACATGTAGATAAAGACATTGAGTTTGTCTTCGACTTAGAAGTAAGACATTTGTTGGGTGAGTTAAATGGGCTTGGCCCAAAGATTTGACGTCGTCTGGGCTACCGAAGGGCACATAACTTATAATGAAAAGTTGAATATAGTAATGACCAGTAGCGATTGTACATAGTTAATGTAGCCGATTTCAATTCGCAAAAAGACCAACCAAAAATCCAAAAGTAGAAAAACTGTTCCAATGCTGTTGGTAAGAGGCTAATCCGACGTATTTTGTGACGAGAAATCGAATGGTGCAAACCGCGTTGCTCTCCGACCAATACTTTTGGCTGTAGCCACAAATTAATAATCAATGATGTCAAGATCACGTGCCCAGCAACGGCTCTTACTCCATGGAAACCAAGGAAATTTGCAATTTTTCAACAGCTGGAGATGCCTGGCCCAATTGCGCATCCTTTGGCACCTTATTGATGTGGGTCAGTGTTCAATTGTACTTTTTACAGCGGATTGTATCAAGTACCTTTTGTTTTTTTTATATACAAATGGTGTGGTTTTTCTACATGTAGATAAAGACATTGAGTTTGTCTTCGACTTAGAAGTAAGACATTTGTTGGGTGAGTTAAATGGGCTTGGCCCAAAGATTTGACGTCGTCTGGGCTACCGAAGGGCACATAACTTATAATGAAAAGTTGAATATAGTAATGACCAGTAGCGATTGTACATAGTTAATGTAGCCGATTTCAATTCGCAAAAAGACCAGGCAAAAATCCAAAAGTAGAAAAACTGTTCCAATGCTGTTGGTAAGATGCTAATCCGACGTATTTTGTGACGAGAAATCGAATGGTGCAAACCGCGTTGCTCTCCGACCAATACTTTTGGCTGTAGCCACAAATGAATAATCAATGATGTCAAGATCACGTGCCCAGCAACGGCTCTTACTCCATGGAAACCAAGGAAATTTGCAATTTTTCAACAGCTGGAGATGCCTGGCCCAATTGCGCATCCTTTGGCACCTTATTGATGTGGGTCAGTGTTCAATTGTACTTTTTACAGCGGATTGTATCAAGTACCTTTTGTTTTTTTTACATACAAATGGTGTGGTTTTTCTACATGTAGATAAAGACATTGAGTTTGTCTTCGACTTAGAAGTAAGACATTTGTTGGGTGAGTTAAATGAGCTTGGCCCAAAGATTTGACGTCGTCTGGGCTACCGAAGGGCACATAACTTATAATGAAATGTTGAATATAGTAATGACCAGTCGCGATTGTACATAGTTAATGTAGCCGATTTCAATTAGCAAAAGGACCAGGCAAAAATCCAAAAGTGGAAAAACTGTTCCAATGCTGCTGGTAAGAGGCTAATCCGACGTATTTTGTGACGAGAAATCGAATGGTGCAAACCGCGTTGCTCTCCGACCAATACTTTTGGCTGTAGCCACAAATGAATAATCAATGATGTCAAGATCACGTGCCCAGCAACGGCTCTTACTCCATGGAAACCAAGGAAATTTGCAATTTTTCAACAGCTGGAGATGCCTGGCCCAATTGCGCATCCTTTGGCACCTTATTGATGTGGGTCAGTGTTCAATTGTACTTTTTACAGCGGGTTGTATCAAGTACCTTGTGTTTTTTTTATATACAAATGGTGTGGTTTTTCTACATGTAGATAAAGACATTGAGTTTGTCTTCGACTTAGAAGTAAGACATTTGCTGGGTGAGTTAAATGGGCTTGGCCCAAAGATTTGACGTCGTCTGGGCTACCGAAGGGCACATAACTTATAATGAAATGTTGAATATAGTAATGACCAGTCGCGATTGTACATAGTTAATGTAGCCGATTTCAATTAGCAAAATGACCAGGCAAAAATCCAAAAGTGGAAAAACTGTTGCAATGCTGTTGGTAAGAGGCTAATCCGACGTATTTTGTGACGAGAAATCGAATGGTGCAAACCGCGTTGCTCTCCGGCCAATACTTTTGGCTGTAGCCACAAATGAATAATCAATGATGTCAAGATCACGTGCCCAGCAACGGCTCTTACTCCATGGAAACCAAGGAAATTTGCAATTTTTCAACAGCTGGAGATGCCTGGCCCAATTGCGCATCCTTTGGCACCTTATTGATGTGGGTCAGTGTTCAATTGTACTTTTTACAGCGGATTGTATCAAGTACCTTGTGTTTTTTTTATATACAATTGGTGTGGTTTTTCTACATGTAGATAAAGACATTGAGTTTGTCTTCGACTTAGAAGTAAGACATTTGTTGGGTGAGTTAAATGGGCTTGGCCCAAAGATTTGACGTCGTCTGGGCTACCGAAGGGCACATAACTTATAATGAAAAGTTGAATATAGTAATGACCAGTAGCGATTGTACATAGTTAATGTAGCCGATTTCAATTCGCAAAAAGACCAACCAAAAATCCAAAAGTAGAAAAACTGTTCCAATGCTGTTGGTAAGAGGCTAATCCGACGTATTTTGTGACGAGAAATCGAATGGTGCAAACCGCGTTGCTCTCCGACCAATACTTTTGGCTGTAGCCACAAATTAATAATCAATGATGTCAAGATCACGTGCCCAGCAACGGCTCTTACTCCATGGAAACCAAGGAAATTTGCAATTTTTCAACAGCTGGAGATGCCTGGCCCAATTGCGCATCCTTTGGCACCTTATTGATGTGGGTCAGTGTTCAATTGTACTTTTTACAGCGGATTGTATCAAGTACCTTTTGTTTTTTTTATATACAAATGGTGTGGTTTTTCTACATGTAGATAAAGACATTGAGTTTGTCTTCGACTTAGAAGTAAGACATTTGTTGGGTGAGTTAAATGGGCTTGGCCCAAAGATTTGACGTCGTCTGGGCTACCGAAGGGCACATAACTTATAATGAAAAGTTGAATATAGTAATGACCAGTCGCGATTGTACATAGTTAATGTAGCCGATTTCAATTCGCAAAAAGATCAGGCAAAAATCCAAAAGTGGAAAACCTGTTCCAATGCTGCTGGTAAGAGGCTAATCCGACGTATTTTGTGACGAGAAATCGAATGGTGCAAACCGCGTTGCTCTCCGACCAATACTTTTGGCTGTAGCCACAAATGAATAATCAATGATGTCAAGATCACGTGCCCAGCAACGGCTCTTACTCCATGGAAACCAAGGAAATTTGCAATTTTTCAACAGCTGGAGATGCCTGGCCCAATTGCGCATCCTTTGGCACCTTATTGATGTGGGTCAGTGTTCAATTGTACTTTTTACAGCGGGTTGTATCAAGTACCTTGTGTTTTTTTTATATACAAATGGTGTGGTTTTTCTACATGTAGATAAAGACATTGAGTTTGTCTTCGACTTAGAAGTAAGACATTTGCTGGGTGAGTTAAATGGGCTTGGCCCAAAGATTTGACGTCGTCTGGGCTACCGAAGGGCACATAACTTATAATGAAATGTTGAATATAGTAATGACCAGTCGCGATTGTACATAGTTAATGTAGCCGATTTCAATTAGCAAAATGACCAGGCAAAAATCCAAAAGTGGAAAAACTGTTGCAATGCTGTTGGTAAGAGGCTAATCCGACGTATTTTGTGACGAGAAATCGAATGGTGCAAACCGCGTTGCTCTCCGGCCAATACTTTTGGCTGTAGCCACAAATGAATAATCAATGATGTCAAGATCACGTGCCCAGCAACGGCTCTTACTCCATGGAAACCAAGGAAATTTGCAATTTTTCAACAGCTGGAGATGCCTGGCCCAATTGCGCATCCTTTGGCACCTTATTGATGTGGGTCAGTGTTCAATTGTACTTTTTACAGCGGATTGTATCAAGTACCTTGTGTTTTTTTTATATACAATTGGTGTGGTTTTTCTACATGTAGATAAAGACATTGAGTTTGTCTTCGACTTAGAAGTAAGACATTTGTTGGGTGAGTTAAATGGGCTTGGCCCAAAGATTTGACGTCGTCTGGGCTACCGAAGGGCACATAACTTATAATGAAAAGTTGAATATAGTAATGACCAGTAGCGATTGTACATAGTTAATGTAGCCGATTTCAATTCGCAAAAAGACCAACCAAAAATCCAAAAGTAGAAAAACTGTTCCAATGCTGTTGGTAAGAGGCTAATCCGACGTATTTTGTGACGAGAAATCGAATGGTGCAAACCGCGTTGCTCTCCGACCAATACTTTTGGCTGTAGCCACAAATTAATAATCAATGATGTCAAGATCACGTGCCCAGCAACGGCTCTTACTCCATGGAAACCAAGGAAATTTGCAATTTTTCAACAGCTGGAGATGCCTGGCCCAATTGCGCATCCTTTGGCACCTTATTGATGTGGGTCAGTGTTCAATTGTACTTTTTACAGCGGATTGTATCAAGTACCTTTTGTTTTTTTTATATACAAATGGTGTGGTTTTTCTACATGTAGATAAAGACATTGAGTTTGTCTTCGACTTAGAAGTAAGACATTTGTTGGGTGAGTTAAATGGGCTTGGCCCAAAGATTTGACGTCGTCTGGGCTACCGAAGGGCACATAACTTATAATGAAAAGTTGAATATAGTAATGACCAGTCGCGATTGTACATAGTTAATGTAGCCGATTTCAATTCGCAAAAAGATCAGGCAAAAATCCAAAAGTGGAAAACCTGTTCCAATGCTGCTGGTAAGAGGCTAATCCGACGTATTTTGTGACGAGAAATCGAATGGTGCAAACCGCGTTGCTCTCCGACCAATACTTTTGGCTGTAGCCACAAATGAATAATCAATGATGTCAAGATCACGTGCCCAGCAACGGCTCTTACTCCATGGAAACCAAGGAAATTTGCAATTTTTCAACAGCTGGAGATGCCTGGCCCAATTGCGCATCCTTTGGCACCTTATTGATGTGGGTCAGTGTTCAATTGTACTTTTTACAGCGGATTGTATCAAGTACCTTTTGTTTTTTTTATATACAAATGGTGTGGTTTTTCTACATGTAGATAAAGACATTGAGTTTGTCTTCGACTTAGAAGTAAGACATTTGTTGGGTGAGTTAAATGGGCTTGGCCCAAAGATTTGACGTCGTCTGGGCTACCGAAGGGCACATAACTTATAATGAAAAGTTGAATATAGTAATGACCAGTCGCGATTGTACATAGTTAATGTAGCCGATTTCAATTCGCAAAAAGACCAGGCAAAAATCCAAAAGTGGAAAAACTGTTCCAATGCTGCTGGTAAGAGGCTAATCCGACGTATTTTGTGACGAGAAATCGAATGGTGCAAACCGCGTTGCTCTCCGACCAATACTTTTGGCTGTAGCCACAAATGAATAATCAATGATGTCAAGATCACGTGCCCAGCAACGGCTCTTACTCCATGGAAACCAAGGAAATTTGCAATTTTTCAACAGCTGGAGATGCCTGGCCCAATTGCGCATCCTTTGGCACCTTATTGATGTGGGTCAGTGTTCAATTGTACTTTTTACAGCGGATTGTATCAAGTACCTTTTGCTTTTTTTACATACAAATGGTGTGGTTTTTCTACATGTAGATAAAGACATTGAGTTTGTCTTCGACTTAGAAGTAAGACATTTGTTGGGTGAGTTAAATGGGTTTGGCCCAAAGATTTGACGTCGTCTGGGCTACCGAAGGGCACATAACTTATAATGAAAAGTTGAATATAGTAATGACCAGTCGCGATTGTACATAGTTAATACTTTTGGCTGTAGCCACAAATGAATAATCAATGATGTCAAGATCACGTGCCCAGCAACGGCTCTTACTCCATGGAAACCAAGGAAATTTGCAATTTTTCAACAGCTGGAGATGCCTGGCCCAATTGCGCATCCTTTGGCACCTTATTGATGTGGGTCAGTGTTCAATTGTACTTTTTACAGCGGATTGTATCAAGCACCTTTTGGTTTTTTTACATACAAATGGTGTGGTTTTTCTACATGTAGATAAAGACATTGAGTTTGTCTTCGACTTAGAAGTAAGACATTTGTTGGGTGAGTTAAATGGGCTTGGCCCAAAGATTTGACGTCGTCTGGGCTACCGAAGGGCACATAACTTATAATGAAAAGTTGAATATAGTAATGACCAGTCGCGATTGTACATAGTTAATGTAGCCGATTTCAATTCGCAAAAAGACCAGGCAAAAATCCAAAAGTAGAAAAACTGTTCCAATGCTGCTGGTAAGAGGCTAATCCGACGTATTTTGTGACGAGAAATCGAATGGTGCAAACCGCGTTGCTCTCCGACCAATACTTTTGGCTGTAGCCACAAATGAATAATCAATGATGTCAAGATCACGTGCCCAGCAACGGCTCTTACTCCATGGAAACCAAGGAAATTTGCAATTTTTCAACAGCTGGAGATGCCTGGCCCAATTGCGCATCCTTTGGCACCTTATTGATGTGGGTCAGTGTTCAATTGTACTTTTTACAGCGGATTGTATCAAGTACCTTTTGTTTTTTTTATATACAAATGGTGTGGTTTTTCTACATGTAGATAAAGACATTGAGTTTGTCTTCGATTTAGAAGTAAGACATTTGTTGGGTGAGTTAAATGGGCTTGGCCCAAAGATTTGACGTCGTCTGGGCTACCGAAGGGCACATAACTTATAATGAAAAGTTGAATATAGTAATGACCAGTAGCGATTGTACATAGTTAATGTAGCCGATTTCAATTCGCAAAAAGACCAGGCAAAAATCCAAAAGTAGAAAAACTGTTCCAATGCTGTTGGTAAGATGCTAATCCGACGTATTTTGTGACGAGAAATCGAATGGTGCAAACCGCGTTGCTCTCCGACCAATACTTTTGGCTGTAGCCACAAATGAATAATCAATGATGTCAAGATCACGTGCCCAGCAACGGCTCTTACTCCATGGAAACCAAGGAAATTTGCAATTTTTCAACAGCTGGAGATGCCTGGCCCAATTGCGCATCCTTTGGCACCTTATTGATGTGGGTCAGTGTTCAATTGTACTTTTTACAGCGGATTGTATCAAGTACCTTTTGTTTTTTTTACATACAAATGGTGTGGTTTTTCTACATGTAGATAAAGACATTGAGTTTGTCTTCGACTTAGAAGTAAGACATTTGTTGGGTGAGTTAAATGAGCTTGGCCCAAAGATTTGACGTCGTCTGGGCTACCGAAGGGCACATAACTTATAATGAAATGTTGAATATAGTAATGACCAGTCGCGATTGTACATAGTTAATGTAGCCGATTTCAATTAGCAAAAGGACCAGGCAAAAATCCAAAAGTGGAAAAACTGTTCCAATGCGCTGGTAAGAGGCTAATCCGACGTATTTTGTGACGAGAAATCGAATGGTGCAAACCGCGTTGCTCTCCGACCAATACTTTTGGCTGTAGCCACAAATGAATAATCAATGATGTCAAGATCACGTGCCCAGCAACGGCTCTTACTCCATGGAAACCAAGGAAATTTGCAATTTTTCAACAGCTGGAGATGCCTGGCCCAATTGCGCATCCTTTGGCACCTTATTGATGTGGGTCAGTGTTCAATTGTACTTTTTACAGCGGGTTGTATCAAGTACCTTGTGTTTTTTTTATATACAAATGGTGTGGTTTTTCTACATGTAGATAAAGACATTGAGTTTGTCTTCGACTTAGAAGTAAGACATTTGCTGGGTGAGTTAAATGGGCTTGGCCCAAAGATTTGACGTCGTCTGGGCTACCGAAGGGCACATAACTTATAATGAAAAGTTGAATATAGTAATGACCAGTCGCGATTGTACATAGTTAATGTAGCCGATTTCAATTAGCAAAAAGACCAGGCAAAAATCCAAAAGTGGAAAAACTGTTCCAATGCTGCTGGTAAGAGGCTAATCCGACGTATTTTGTGACGAGAAATCGAATGGTGCAAACCGCGTTGCTCTCCGACCAATACTTTTGGCTGTAGCCACAAATGAATAATCAATGATGTCAAGATCACGTGCCCAGCAACGGCTCTTACTCCATGGAAACCAAGGAAATTTGCAATTTTTCAACAGCTGGAGATGCCTGGCCCAATTGCGCATCCTTTGGCACCTTATTGATGTGGGTCAGTGTTCAATTGTACTTTTTACAGCGGACTGTATCAAGTACCTTTTGTTTTTTTTACATACAAATGGTGTGGTTTTTCTACATGTAGATAAAGACATTGAGTTTGTCTTCGACTTAGAAGTAAGACATTTGTTGGGTGAGTTAAATGAGCTTGGCCCAAAGATTTGACGTCGTCTGGGCTACCGAAGGGCACATAACTTATAATGAAATGTTGAATATAGTAATGACCAGTCGCGATTGTACATAGTTAATGTAGCCGATTTCAATTAGCAAAAGGACCAGGCAAAAATCCAAAAGTGGAAAAAACTGTTCCAATGCTGCTGGTAAGAGGCTAATCCGACGTATTTTGTGACGAGAAATCGAATGGTGCAAACCGCGTTGCTCTCCGACCAATACTTTTGGCTGTAGCCACAAATGAATAATCAATGATGTCAAGATCACGTGCCCAGCAACGGCTCTTACTCCATGGAAACCAAGGAAATTTGCAATTTTTCAACAGCTGGAGATGCCTGGCCCAATTGCGCATCCTTTGGCACCTTATTGATGTGGGTCAGTGTTCAATTGTACTTTTTACAGCGGATTGTATCAAGTACCTTTTGTTTTTTTTATATACAAATGGTGTGGTTTTTCTACATGTAGATAAAGACATTGAGTTTGTCTTCGACTTAGAAGTAAGACATTTGTTGGGTGAGTTAAATGGGCTTGGCCCAAAGATTTGACGTCGTCTGGGCTACCGAAGGGCACATAACTTATAATGAAAAGTTGAATATAGTAATGACCAGTCGCGATTGTACATAGTTAATGTAGCCGATTTCAATTCGCAAAAAGACCAGGCAAAAATCCAAAAGTGGAAAAACTGTTCCAATGCTGCTGGTAAGAGGCTAATCCGACGTATTTTGTGACGAGAAATCGAATGGTGCAAACCGCGTTGCTCTCCGACCAATACTTTTGGCTGTAGCCACAAATGAATAATCAATGATGTCAAGATCACGTGCCCAGCAACGGCTCTTACTCCATGGAAACCAAGGAAATTTGCAATTTTTCAACAGCTGGAGATGCCTGGCCCAATTGCGCATCCTTTGGCACCTTATTGATGTGGGTCAGTGTTCAATTGTACTTTTTACAGCGGATTGTATCAAGTACCTTTTGTTTTTTTTACATACAAATGGTGTGGTTTTTCTACATGTAGATAAAGACATTGAGTTTGTCTTCGACTTAGAAGTAAGACATTTGTTGGGTGAGTTAAATGGGCTTGGCCCAAAGATTTGACGTCGTCTGGGCTACCGAAGGGCACATAACTTATAATGAAAAGTTGAATATAGTAATGACCAGTCGCGATTGTACATAGTTAATGTAGCCGATTTCAATTCGCAAAAAGACCAGGCAAAAATCCAAAAGTGGAAAAACTGTTCCAATGCTGCTGGTAAGAGGCTAATCCGACGTATTTTGTGACGAGAAATCGAATGGTGCAAACCGCGTTGCTCTCCGACCAATACTTTTGGCTGTAGCCACAAATGAATAATCAATGATGTCAAGATCACGTGCCCAGCAACGGCTCTTACTCCATGGAAACCAAGGAAATTTGCAATTTTTCAACAGCTGGAGATGCCTGGCCCAATTGCGCATCCTTTGGCACCTTATTGATGTGGGTCAGTGTTCAATTGTACTTTTTACAGCGGATTGTATCAAGTACCTTTTGTTTTTTTTATATACAAATGGTGTGGTTTTTCTACATGTAGATAAAGACATTGAGTTTGTCTTCGACTTAGAAGTAAGACATTTGTTGGGTGAGTTAAATGGGCTTGGCCCAAAGATTTGACGTCGTCTGGGCTACCGAAGGGCACATAACTTATAATGAAAAGTTGAATATAGTAATGACCAGTCGCGATTGTACATAGTTAATACTTTTGGCTGTAGCCACAAATGAATAATCAATGATGTCAAGATCACGTGCCCAGCAACGGCTCTTACTCCATGGAAACCAAGGAAATTTGCAATTTTTCAACAGCTGGAGATGCCTGGCCCAATTGCGCATCCTTTGGCACCTTATTGATGTGGGTCAGTGTTCAATTGTACTTTTTACAGCGGATTGTATCAAGTACCTTTTGGTTTTTTTACATACAAATGGTGTGGTTTTTCTACATGTAGATAAAGACATTGAGTTTGTCTTCGACTTAGAAGTAAGACATTTGTTGGGTGAGTTAAATGGGCTTGGCCCAAAGATTTGACGTCGTCTGGGCTACCGAAGGGCACATAACTTATAATGAAAAGTTGAATATAGTAATGACCCGTCGCGATTGTACATAGTTAATGTAGCCGATTTCAATTCGCAAAAAGACCAGGCAAAAATCCAAAAGTGGAAAAACTGTTCCAATGCTGCTGGTAAGAGGCTAATCCGACGTATTTTGTGACGAGAAATCGAATGGTGCAAACCGCGTTGCTCTCCGACCAATACTTTTGGCTGTAGCCACAAATGAATAATCAATGATGTCAAGATCACGTGCCCAGCAACGGCTCTTACTCCATGGAAACCAAGGAAATTTGCAATTTTTCAACAGCTGGAGATGCCTGGCCCAATTGCGCATCCTTTGGCACCTTATTGATGTGGGTCAGTGTTCAATTGTACTTTTTACAGCGGATTGTATCAAGTACCTTTTGTTTTTTTTATATACAAATGGTGTGGTTTTTCTACATGTAGATAAAGACATTGAGTTTGTCTTCGACTTAGAAGTAAGACATTTGTTGGGTGAGTTAAATGGGCTTGGCCCAAAGATTTGACGTCGTCTGGGCTACCGAAGGGCACATAACTTATAATGAAAAGTTGAATATAGTAATGACCAGTCGCGATTGTACATAGTTAATGTAGCCGATTTCAATTCGCAAAAAGACCAGGCAAAAATCCAAAAGTGGAAAAACTGTTCCAATGCTGCTGGTAAGAGGCTAATCCGACGTATTTTGTGACGAGAAATCGAATGGTGCAAACCGCGTTGCTCTCCGACCAATACTTTTGGCTGTAGCCACAAATGAATAATCAATGATGTCAAGATCACGTGCCCAGCAACGGCTCTTACTCCATGGAAACCAAGGAAATTTGCAATTTTTCAACAGCTGGAGATGCCTGGCCCAATTGCGCATCCTTTGGCACCTTATTGATGTGGGTCAGTGTTCAATTGTACTTTTTACAGCGGATTGTATCAAGTACCTTTTGTTTTTTTTACATACAAATGGTGTGGTTTTTCTACATGTAGATAAAGACATTGAGTTTGTCTTCGACTTAGAAGTAAGACATTTGTTGGGTGAGTTAAATGGGCTTGGCCCAAAGATTTGACGTCGTCTGGGCTACCGAAGGGCACATAACTTATAATGAAAAGTTGAATATAGTAATGACCAGTCGCGATTGTACATAGTTAATGTAGCCGATTTCAATTCGCAAAAAGACCAGGCAAAAATCCAAAAGTAGAAAAACTGTTCCAATGCTGCTGGTAAGAGGCTAATCCGACGTATTTTGTGACGAGAAATCGAATGGTGCAAACCGCGTTGCTCTCCGACCAATACTTTTGGCTGTAGCCACAAATGAATAATCAATGATGTCAAGATCACGTGCCCAGCAACGGCTCTTACTCCATGGAAACCAAGGAAATTTGCAATTTTTCAACAGCTGGAGATGCCTGGCCCAATTGCGCATCCTTTGGCACCTTATTGATGTGGGTCAGTGTTCAATTGTACTTTTTACAGCGGATTGTATCAAGTACCTTTTGTTTTTTTTATATACAAATGGTGTGGTTTTTCTACATGTAGATAAAGACATTGAGTTTGTCTTCGACTTAGAAGTAAGACATTTGTTGGGTGAGTTAAATGGGCTTGGCCCAAAGATTTGACGTCGTCTGGGCTACCGAAGGGCACATAACTTATAATGAAAAGTTGAATATAGTAATGACCAGTCGCGATTGTACATAGTTAATGTAGCCGATTTCAATTCGCAAAAAGACCAGGCAAAAATCCAAAAGTGGAAAAACTGTTCCAATGCTGCTGGTAAGAGGCTAATCCGACGTATTTTTTGACGAGAAATCGAATGGTGCAAACCGCGTTGCTCTCCGACCAATACTTTTGGCTGTAGCCACAAATGAATAATCATTGATGTCAAGATCACGTGCCCAGCAACGGCTCTTACTCCATGGAAACCAAGGAAATTTGCAATTTTTCAACAGCTGGAGATGCCTGGCCCAATTGCGCATCTTTTGGCACCTTATTGATGTGGGTCAGTGTTCAATTGTCTTTTTTACAGCGGACTGTATCAAGTACCTTGTGTTTTTTTTATATACAAATGGTGTGGTTTTTCTACATGTAGATAAAGACATTGAGTTTGTCTTCGACTTAGAAGTGAGACATTTGCTGGGTGAGTTAAATGGGCTTGGCCCAAAGATTTGACGTCGTCTGGGCTACCGAAGGGCACATAACTTATAATGAAAAGTTGAATATAGTAATGACCAGTCGCGATTGTACATAGTTAATGTAGCCGATTTCAAATCGCAAAAAGACCAGGCAAAAATCCAAAAGTAGAAAAACTGTTCCAATGCTGCTGGTAAGAGGCTAATCCGACGTATTTTTTGACGAGAAATCGAATGGTGCAAACCGCGTTGCTCTCCGACCAATACTTTTGGCTGTAGCCACAAATGAATAATCATTGATGTCAAGATCACGTGCCCAGCAACGGCTCTTACTCCATGGAAACCAAGGAAATTTGCAATTTTTCAACAGCTGGAGATGCCTGGCCCAATTGCGCATCTTTTGGCACCTTATTGATGTGGGTCAGTGTTCAATTGTACTTTTTACAGCGGACTGTATCAAGTACCTTGTGTTTTTTTTATATACAAATGGTGTGGTTTTTCTACATGTAGATAAAGACATTGAGTTTGTCTTCGACTTAGAAGTAAGACAACTGCTGGGTGAGTTAAATGGGCTTGGCCCAAAGATTTGACGTCGTCTGGGCTACCGAAGGGCACATAACTTATAATGAAAAGTTGAATATAGTAATGACCAGTCGCGATTGTACATAGTTAATGTAGCCGATTTCAATTCGCAAAAAGACCAGGCAAAAATCCAAAAGTGGAAAAACTGTTCCAATGCTGCTGGTAAGAGGCTAATCCGACGTATTTTTTGACGAGAAATCGAATGGTGCAAACCGCGTTGCTCTCCGACCAATACTTTTGGCTGTAGCCACAAATGAATAATTATTGATGTCAAGATCACGTGCCCAGCAACGGCTCTTACTCCATGGAAACCAAGGAAATTTGCAATTTTTCAACAGCTGGAGATGCCTGGCCCAATTCCGCATCTTTTGGCACCTTATTGATGTGGGTCAGTGTTCAATTGTACTTTTTACAGCGGACTGTATCAAGTACCTTGTGTTTTTTTTATATACAAATGGTGTGGTTTTTCTACATGTAGATAAAGACATTGAGTTTGTCTTCGACTTAGAAGTAAGACAACTTCTGGGTGAGTTAAATGGGCTTGGCCCAAAGATTTGACGTCGTCTGGGCTACCGAAGGGCACATAACTTATAATGAAAAGTTGAATATAGTAATGACCAGTCGCGATTGTACATAGTTAATGTAGCCGATTTCAATTAGCAAAAAGACCTAGCAAAAATCCAAAAGTGGAAAAACTGTTCCAATGCTGCTGGTAAGAGGCTAATCCGACGTATTTTTTGACGAGAAATCGAATGGTGCAAACCGCGTTGCTCTCCGACCAATACTTTTGGCTGTAGCCACAAATGAATAATCATTGATGTCAAGATCACGTGCCCAGCAACGGCTCTTACTCCATGGAAACCAAGGAAATTTGCAATTTTTCAACAGCTGGAGATGCCTGGCCCAATTGCGCATCTTTTGGCACCTTATTGATGTGGGTCAGTGTTCAATTGTACTTTTTACAGCGGACTGTATCAAGTACCTTGTGTTTTTTTTATATACAAATGGTGTGGTTTTTCTACATGTAGATAAAGACATTGAGTTTGTCTTCGACTTAGAAGTAAAACATTTGCTGGGTGAGTTAAATGGGCTTGGCCCAAAGATTTGACGTCGTCTGGGCTACCGAAGGGCACATAACTTATAATGAAAAGTTGAATATAGTAATGACCAGTCGCGATTGTACATAGCTAATGTAGCCGATTTCAATTAGAAAAAAGACCAGGCAAAAATCCAAAAGTGGAAAAACTGTTCCAAAGCTGCTGGTAAGAGGCTAATCCGACGTATTTTTTGACGAGAAATCGAATGGTGCAAACCGCGTTGCTCTCCGACCAATACTTTTGGCTGTAGCCACAAATGAATAATCATTGATATCAAGATCACGTGCCCAGCAACGGCTCTTACTCCATGGAAACCAAGGAAATTTGCAATTTTTCAACAGCTGGAGATGCCTGGCCCAATTGCGCATCTTTTGGCACCTTATTGATGTGGGTCAGTGTTCAATTGTACTTTTTACAGCGGACTGTATCAAGTACCTTGTGTTTTTTTTATATACAAATGGTGTGGTTTTTCTACATGTTAGATAAAGACATTGAGTTTGTCTTCGACTTAGAAGTAAGACATTTGCTGGGTGAGTTAAATGGGCTTGGCCCAAAGATTTGACGTCGTCTGGGCTACCGAAGGGCACATAACTTATAATGAAAAGTTGAATATAGTAATGACCAGTCGCGATTGTACATAGTTAATGTAGCCGATTTCAATTAGCAAAAAGACCAGGTAAAAATCCAAAAGTGGAAAAACTGTTCCAATGCTGCTGGTAAGAGGCTAATCCGACGTATTTTTTGACGAGAAATCGAATGGTGCAAACCGCGTTGCTCTCCGACCAATACTTTTGGCTGTAGCCACAAATGAATAATCATTGATGTCAAGATCACGTGCCCAGCAACGGCTCTTACTCCATGGAAACCAAGGAAATTTGCAATTTTTCAACAGCTGGAGATGCCTGGCCCAATTGCGCATCTTTTGG
Source organism: Liolophura sinensis (assembly GCF_032854445.1). NCBI lineage: Eukaryota > Metazoa > Mollusca > Polyplacophora > Chitonida > Chitonidae > Liolophura > Liolophura sinensis. The sequence continues at coordinate 81,216 of NW_027017991.1, forward strand.
CACCTTATTGATGTGGGTCAGTGTTCAATTGTACTTTTTACAGCGGACTGTATTAAGTACCTTGTGTTTTTTTTATATACAAATGGTGTGGTTTTTCTACATGTAGATAAAGACATTGAGTTTGTCTTCGACTTAGAAGTGAGACATTTGCTGGGTGAGTTAAATGGGCTTTGCCCAAAGATTTGACGTCGTCTGGGCTACCGAAGGGCACATAACTTATAATGAAAAGTTGAATATAGTAATGACCAGTCGCGATTGTACATAGTTAATGTAGCCGATTTCAATTCGCAAAAAGACCAGGCAAAAATCCAAAAGTGGAAAAACTGTTCCAACGCTGCTGGTAAGAGGCTAATCCGACGTATTTTTTGACGAGAAATCGAATGGTGCAAACCGCGTTGCTCTCCGACCAATACTTTTGGCTGTAGCCACAAATGAATAATCATTGATGTCAAGATCACGTGCCCAGCAACGGCTCTTACTCCATGGAAAGCAAGGAAATTTGCAATTTTTCAACAGCTGGAGATGCCTGGCCCAATTGCGCATCTTTTGGCACCTTATTGATGTGGGTCAGTGTTCAATTGTACTTTTTACAGCGGACTGTATCAAGTACCTTATGTTTTTTTTATATACAAATGGTGTGGTTTTTCTACATGTAGATAAAGACATTGAGTTTGTCTTCGACTTAGAAGTAAGACGTTTGCTGGGTGAGTTAAATGGGCTTGGCCCAAAGATTTGACGTCGTCTGGGCTACCGAAGGGCACATAACTTATAATGAAAAGTTGAATATAGTAATGACCAGTCGCGATTGTACATAGCTAATGTAGCCGATTTCAATTCGCAAAAAGACCAGGCAAAAATCCAAAAGTGGAAAAACTGTTCCAAAGCTGCTGGTAAGAGGCTAATCCGACGTATTTTTTGACGAGAAATCGAATGGTGCAAACCGCGTTGCTCTCCGACCAATACTTTTGGCTGTAGCCACAAATGAATAATCATTGATATCAAGATCACGTGCCCAGCAACGGCTCTTACTCCATGGAAACCAAGGAAATTTGCAATTTTTCAACAGCTGGAGATGCCTGGCCCAATTGCGCATCTTTTGGCACCTTATTGATGTGGGTCAGGGTTCAATTGTACTTTTTACAGCGGACTGTATCAAGTACCTTGTGTTTTTTTTATATACAAATGGTGTGGTTTTTCTACATGTAGATAAAGACATTGAGTTTGTCTTCGACTTAGAAGCAAGACATTTGCTGGGTGAGTTAAATGGGCTTGGCCCAAAGATTTGACGTCGTCTGGGCTACTGAAGGGCACATAACTTATAATGAAAAGTTGAATATAGTAATGACCAGTTGCGATTGTACATAGTTAATGTAGCCGATTTCAATTAGAAAAAATACCAGGCAAAAATCCAAAAGTGGAAAAACTGTTCCAATGCTGCTTGTAAGAGGCGAATCCGACGTATTTTTTGACGAGAAATCGAATGGTGCAAACCGCGTTGCTCTCCGACCAATACTTTTGGCTGTAGCCACAAATGAATAATCATTGATGTCAAGATCACGTGCCCAGCAACGGCTCTTACTCCATGGAAACCAAGGAAATTTGCAATTTTTCAACAGCTGGAGATGCCTGGCCCAATTGCGCATCTTTTGGCACCTTATTGATGTGGGTCAGTGTTCAATTGTACTTTTTACAGCAGACTGTATCAAGTACCTTGTGTTTTTTTTTATATACAAATGGTGTGGTTTTTCTACATGTAGATAAAGACATTGAGTTTGTCTTCGACTTAGAAGTAAGACATTTGCTGGGTGAGTTAAATGGGCTTGGCCCAAAGATTTGACGTCGTCTGGGCTACCGAAGGCCACATAACTTATAATGAAAAGTTGAATATAGTAATGACCAGTCGCGATTGTACATAGTTAATGTAGCCGATTTCAATTCGCAAAAAGACCAGGCAAAAATCCAAAAGTGGAAAAACTGTTCCAACGCTGCTGGTAAGAGGCTAATCCGACGTATTTTTTGACGAGAAATCGAATGGTGCAAACCGCGTTGCTCTCCGACCAATACTTTTGGCTGTAGCCACAAATGAATAATCATTGATGTCAAGATCACGTGCCCAGCAACGGCTCTTACTCCATGGAAACCAAGGAAATTTGCAATTTTTCAACAGCTGGAGATGCCTGGCCCAATTGCGCATCTTTTGGCACCTTATTGATGTGGGTCAGTGTTCAATTGTACTTTTTACAGCGGACTGTATTAAGTACCTTGTGTTTTTTTTATATACAAATGGTGTGGTTTTTCTACATGTAGATAAAGACATTGAGTTTGTCTTCGACTTAGAAGTGAGACATTTGCTGGGTGAGTCAAATGGGCTTTGCCCAAAGATTTGACGTCGTCTGGGCTACCGAAGGGCACATAACTTATAATGAAAAGTTGAATATAGTAATGACCAGTCGCGATTGTACATAGTTAATGTAGCCGATTTCAATTCGCAAAAAGACCAGGCAAAAATCCAAAAGTGGAAAAACTGTTCCAACGCTGCTGGTAAGAGGCTAATCCGACGTAGTTTTTGACGAGAAATCGAATGGTGCAAACCGCGTTGCTCTCCGACCAATACTTTTGGCTGTAGCCACAAATGAATAATCATTGATGTCAAGATCACGTGCCCAGCAACGGCTCTTACTCCATGGAAACCAAGGAAATTTGCAATTTTTCAACAGCTGGAGATGCCTGGCCCAATTGCGCATCTTTTGGCACCTTATTGATGTGGGTCAGTGTTCAATTGTACTTTTTACAGCGGACTGTATCAAGTACCTTATGTTTTTTTTATATACAAATGGTGTGGTTTTTCTACATGTAGATAAAGACATTGAGTTTGTCTTCGACTTAGAAGTAAGACATTTGCTGGGTGAGTTAAATGGGCTTGGCCCAAAGATTTGACGTCGTCTGGGCTACCGAAGGGCACATAACTTATAATGAAAAGTTGAATATAGTAATGACCAGTCGCGATTGTACATAGCTAATGTAGCCGATTTCAATTCGCAAAAAGACCAGGCAAAAATCCAAAAGTGGAAAAACTGTTCCAAAGCTGCTGGTAAGAGGCTAATCCGACGTATTTTTTGACGAGAAATCGAATGGTGCAAACCGCGTTGCTCTCCGACCAATACTTTTGGCTGTAGCCACAAATGAATAATCATTGATGTCAAGATCACGTGCCCAGCAACGGCTCTTACTCCATGGAAACCAAGGAAATTTGCAATTTTTCAACAGCTGGAGATGCCTGGCCCAATTGCGCATCTTTTGGCACCTTATTGATGTGGGTCAGTGTTCAATTGTACTTTTTACAGCGGACTGTATCAAGTACCTTGTGTTTTTTTTATATACAAATGGTGTGGTTTTTCTACATGTAGATAAAGACATTGAGTTTGTCTTCGACTTAGAAGCAAGACATTTGCTGGGTGAGTTAAATGGGCTTGGCCCAAAGATTTGACGTCGTCTGGGCTACTGAAGGGCACATAACTTATAATGAAAAGTTGAATATAGTAATGACCAGTCGCGATTGTACATAGTTAATGTAGCCGATTTCAATTAGAAAAAATACCAGGCAAAAATCCAAAAGTGGAAAAACTGTTCCAATGCTGCTTGTAAGAGGCTAATCCGACGTATTTTTTGACGAGAAATCGAATGGTGCAAACCGCGTTGCTCTCCGACCAATACTTTTGGCCGTAGCCACAAATGAATAATCATTGATGTCAAGATCACGTGCCCAGCAACGGCTCTTACTCCATGGAAACCAAGGAAATTTGCAATTTTTCAACAGCTGGAGATGCCTGGCCCAATTGCGCATCTTTTGGCACCTTTTTGATGTGGGTCAGTGTTCAATTGTACTTTTTACAGCAGACTGTATCAAGTACCTTGTGTTTTTTTTTATATACAAATGGTGTGGTTTTTCTACATGTAGATAAAGACATTGAGTTTGTCTTCGACTTAGAAGTAAGACATTTGCTGGGTGAGTTAAATGGGCTTGGCCCAAAGATTTGACGTCGTCTGGGCTACCGAAGGCCACATAACTTATAATGAAAAGTTGAATATAGTAATGACCAGTCGCGATTGTACATAGTTAATGTAGCCGATTTCAATTAGCAAAAAGAACTAGCAAAAATCCAAAAGTGGAAAAACTGTTCCAATGCTGCTGGTAAGAGGCTAATCCGACGTATTTTTTGACGAGAAATCCAATGGTGCAAACCGCGTTGCTCTCCGACCAATACTTTTGGCTGTAGCCACAAATGAATAATCATTGATGTCAAGATCACGTGCCCAGCAACGGCTCTTACTCCATGGAAACCAAGGAAATTTGCAATTTTTCAACAGCTGGAGATGCCTGGCCCAATTGCGCATCTTTTGGCACCTTATTGATGTGGGTCAGGGTTCAATTGTACTTTTTACAGCGGACTGTATCAAGTACCTTGTGTTTTTTTTATATACAAATGGTGTGGTTTTTCTACATGTAGATAAAGACATTGAGTTTGTCTTCGACTTAGAAGCAAGACATTTGCTGGGTGAGTTAAATGGGCTTGGCCCAAAGATTTGACGTCGTCTGGGCTACTGAAGGGCACATAACTTATAATGAAAAGTTGAATATAGTAATGACCAGTCGCGATTGTACATAGTTAATGTAGCCGATTTCAATTAGAAAAAATACCAGGCAAAAATCCAAAAGTGGTAAAACTGTTCCAATGCTGCTGGTAAAAGGCTAATCCGACGTATTTTTTGACGAGAAATTGAATGGTGCAAACCGCGTTGCTCTCCGACCAATACTTTTGGCTGTAGCCACAAATGAATAATCATTGATGTCAAGATCACGTGCCCAGCAACGGCTCTTACTCCATGGAAACCAAGGAAATTTGCAATTTTTCAACAGCTGGAGATGCCTGGCCCAATTGCGCATCTTTTGGCACCTTATTGATGTGGGTCAGGGTTCAATTGTACTTTTTACAGCGGACTGTATCAAGTACCTTGTGTTTTTTTTATATACAAATGGTGTGGTTTTTCTACATGTAGATAAAGACATTGAGTTTGTCTTCGACTTAGAAGCAAGACATTTGCTGGGTGAGTTAAATGGGCTTGGCCCAAAGATTTGACGTCGTCTGGGCTACTGAAGGGCACATAACTTATAATGAAAAGTTGAATATAGTAATGACCAGTCGCGATTGTACATAGTTAATGTAGCCGATTTCAATTAGAAAAAATACCAGGCAAAAATCCAAAAGTGGAAAAACTGATCCAATGGTGCTGGTAAGAGGCTAATCCGACGTATTTTTTGACGAGAAATCGAATGGTGCAAACCGCGTTGCTCTCCGACCAATACTTTTGGCTGTAGCCACAAATGAATAATCATTGATGTCAAGATCACGTGCCCAGCAACGGCTCTTACTCCATGGAAACCAAGGAAATTTGCAATTTTTTCAACAGCTGGAGATGCCTGGCCCAATTGCGCATCTTTTGGCACCTTATTGATGTGGGTCAGTGTTTAATTGTACTTTTTACAGCAGACTTTATCATGTACCTTGTGTTTTTTTTATATACAAATGGTGTGGTTTTTCTACATGTAGATAAAGACATTGAGTTTGTCTTCGACTTAGAAGTAAGACATTTGCTGGGTGAGTTAAATGGGCTTTGCCCAAAGATTTGACGTCGTCTGGGCTACCGAAGGGCACATAACTTATAATGAAAAGTTGAATATAGTAATGACCAGTCGCGATTGTACATAGTTAATGTAGCCGATTTCAATTAGCAAAAAGACCAGGTAAAAATCCAAAAGTGGAAAAACTGTTCCAATGCTGCTGGTAAGAGGCTAATCCGACGTATTTTTTGACGAGAAATCGAATGGTGCAAACCGCGTTGCTCTCCGACCAATACTTTTGGCTGTAGCCACAAATGAATAATCATTGATGTCAAGATCACGTGCCCAGCAACGGCTCTTACTCCATGGAAACCAAGGAAATTTGCAATTTTTCAACAGCTGGAGATGCCTGGCCCAATTGCGCATCTTTTGGCACCTTATTGATGTGGGTCAGTGTTCAATTGTACTTTTTACAGCGGACTGTATTAAGTACCTTGTGTTTTTTTTATATACAAATGGTGTGGTTTTTCTACATGTAGATAAAGACATTGAGTTTGTCTTCGACTTAGAAGTGAGACATTTGCTGGGTGAGTTAAATGGGCTTTGCCCAAAGATTTGACGTCGTCTGGGCTACCGAAGGGCACATAACTTATAATGAAAAGTTGAATATAGTAATGACCAGTCGCGATTGTACATAGTTAATGTAGCCGATTTCAATTCGCAAAAAGACCAGGCAAAAATCCAAAAGTGGAAAAACTGTTCCAACGCTGCTGGTAAGAGGCTAATCCGACGTAGTTTTTGACGAGAAATCGAATGGTGCAAACCGCGTTGCTCTCCGACCAATACTTTTGGCTGTAGCCACAAATGAATAATCATTGATGTCAAGATCACGTGCCCAGCAACGGCTCTTACTCCATGGAAACCAAGGAAATTTGCAATTTTTCAACAGCTGGAGATGCCTGGCCCAATTGCGCATCTTTTGGCACCTTATTGATGTGGGTCAGTGTTCAATTGTACTTTTTACAGCAGGCTGTATCAAGTACCTTGTGTTTTTTTTTATATACAAATGGTGTGGTTTTTCTACATGTAGATAAAGACATTGAGTTTGTCTTCGACTTAGAAGTGAGACATTTGCTGGGTGAGTTAAATGGGCTTGGCCCAAAGATTTGACGTCGTCTGGGCTACCGAAGGGCACATAACTTATAATGAAAAGTTGAATATAGTAATGACCAGTCGCGATTGTACAAAGCTAATGTAGCCGATTTCAATTCGCAAAAAGACCAGGCAAAAATCCAAAAGTGGAAAAACTGTTCCAACGCTGCTGGTAAGAGGCTAATCCGACGTATTTTTTTGACGAGAAATCGAATGGTGCAAACCGCGTTGCTCTCCGACCAATACTTTTGGCTGTAGCCACAAATGAATAATCATTGATATCAAGATCACGTGCCCAGCAACGGCTCTTACTCCATGGAAACCAAGGAAATTTGCAATTTTTCAACAGCTGGAGATGCCTGGCCCAATTGCGCATCTTTTGGCACCTTATTGATGTGGGTCAGTGTTCAATTGTACTTTTTACAGCGGACTGTATCAAGTACCTTGTGTTTTTTTTATATACAAATGGTGTGGTTTTTCTACATGTAGATAAAGACATTGAGTTTGTCTTCGACTTAGAAGTAAGACATTTGCTGGGTGAGTTAAATGGGCTTGGCCCAAAGATTTGACGTCGTCTGGGCTACCGAAGGGCACATAACTTATAATGAAAAGTTGAATATAGTAATGACCAGTCGCGATTGTACATAGTTAATGTAGCCGATTTCAATTAGCAAAAAGACCAGGTAAAAATCCAAAAGTGGAAAAACTGTTCCAATGCTGCTGGTAAGAGGCTAATCCGACGTATTTTTTGACGAGAAATCGAATGGTGCAAACCGCGTTGCTCTCCGACCAATACTTTTGGCTGTAGCCACAAATGAATAATCATTGATGTCAAGATCACGTGCCCAGCAACGGCTCTTACTCCATGGAAACCAAGGAAATTTGCAATTTTTCAACAGCTGGAGATGCCTGGCCCAATTGCGCATCTTTTGGCACCTTATTGATGTGGGTCAGTGTTCAATTGTACTTTTTACAGCGGACTGTATTAAGTACCTTGTGTTTTTTTTATATACAAATGGTGTGGTTTTTCTACATGTAGATAAAGACATTGAGTTTGTCTTCGACTTAGAAGTGAGACATTTCCTGGGTGAGTTAAATGGGCTTTGCCCAAAGATTTGACGTCGTCTGGGCTACCGAAGGGCACATAACTTATAATGAAAAGTTGAATATAGTAATGACCAGTCGCGATTGTACATAGTTAATGTAGCCGATTTCAATTCGCAAAAAGACCAGGCAAAAATCCAAAAGTGGAAAAACTGTTCCAACGCTGCTGGTAAGAGGCTAATCCGACGTAGTTTTTGACGAGAAATCGAATGGTGCAAACCGCGTTGCTCTCCGACCAATACTTTTGGCCGTAGCCACAAATGAATAATCATTGATGTCAAGATCAAGTGCCCAGCAACGGCTCTTACTCCATGGAAACCAAGGAAATTTGCAATTTTTCAACAGCTGGAGATGCCTGGCCCAATTGCGCATCTTTTGGCACCTTATTGATGTGGGTCAGTGTTCAATTGTACTTTTTACAGCAGACTGTATCAAGTACCTTGTGTTTTTTTTTATATACAAATGGTGTGGTTTTTCTACATGTAGATAAAGACATTGAGTTTGTCTTCGACTTAGAAGTAAGACATTTGCTGGGTGAGTTAAATGGGCTTGGCCCAAAGATTTGACGTCGTCTGGGCTACTGAAGGGCACATAACTTATAATGAAAAGTTGAATATAGTAATGACCAGTCGCGATTGTACATAGTTAATGTAGCCGATTTCAATTAGAAAAAATACCAGGCAAAAATCCAAAAGTGGTAAAACTGTTCCAATGCTGCTGGTAAAAGGCTAATCCGACGTATTTTTTGACGAGAAATTGAATGGTGCAAACCGCGTTGCTCTCCGACCAATACTTTTGGCCGTAGCCACAAATGAATAATCATTGATGTCAAGATCACGTGCCCAGCAACGGCTCTTACTCCATGGAAACCAAGGAAATTTGCAATTTTTCAACAGCTGGAGATGCCTGGCCCAATTGCGCATCTTTTGGCACCTTATTGATGTGGGTCAGGGTTCAATTGTACTTTTTACAGCGGACTGTATCAAGTACCTTGTGTTTTTTTTATATACAAATGGTGTGGTTTTTCTACATGTAGATAAAGACATTGAGTTTGTCTTCGACTTAGAAGCAAGACATTTGCTGGGTGAGTTAAATGGGCTTGGCCCAAAGATTTGACGTCGTCTGGGCTACTGAAGGGCACATAACTTATAATGAAAAGTTGAATATAGTAATGACCAGTCGCGATTGTACATAGTTAATGTAGCCGATTTCAATTAGAAAAAATACCAGGCAAAAATCCAAAAGTGGAAAAACTGATCCAATGGTGCTGGTAAGAGGCTAATCCGACGTATTTTTTGACGAGAAATCGAATGGTGCAAACCGCGTTGCTCTCCGACCAATACTTTTGGCTGTAGCCACAAATGAATAATCATTGATGTCAAGATCACGTGCCCAGCAACGGCTCTTACTCCATGGAAACCAAGGAAATTTGCAATTTTTCAACAGCTGGAGATGCCTGGCCCAATTGCGCATCTTTTGGCACCTTATTGATGTGGGTCAGTGTTTAATTGTACTTTTTACAGCAGACTTTATCATGTACCTTGTGTTTTTTTTATATACAAATGGTGTGGTTTTTCTACATGTAGATAAAGACATTGAGTTTGTCTTCGACTTAGAAGTAAGACATTTGCTGGGTGAGTTAAATGGGCTTGGCCCAAAGATTTGACGTCGTCTGGGCTACCGAAGGGCACATAACTTATAATGAAAAGTTGAATATAGTAATGACCAGTCGCGATTGTACATAGTTAATGTAGCCGATTTCAATTAGCAAAAAGACCAGGTAAAAATCCAAAAGTGGAAAAACTGTTCCAATGCTGCTGGTAAGAGGCTAATCCGACGTATTTTTTGACGAGAAATCGAATGGTGCAAACCGCGTTGCTCTCCGACCAATACTTTTGGCTGTAGCCACAAATGAATAATCATTGATGTCAAGATCACGTGCCCAGCAACGGCTCTTACTCCATGGAAACCAAGGAAATTTGCAATTTTTCAACAGCTGGAGATGCCTGGCCCAATTGCGCATCTTTTGGCACCTTATTGATGTGGGTCAGTGTTCAATTGTACTTTTTACAGCGGACTGTATTAAGTACCTTGTGTTTTTTTTATATACAAATGGTGTGGTTTTTCTACATGTAGATAAAGACATTGAGTTTGTCTTCGACTTAGAAGTGAGACATTTGCTGGGTGAGTTAAATGGGCTTTGCCCAAAGATTTGACGTCGTCTGGGCTACCGAAGGGCACATAACTTATAATGAAAAGTTGAATATAGTAATGACCAGTCGCGATTGTACATAGTTAATGTAGCCGATTTCAATTCGCAAAAAGACCAGGCAAAAATCCAAAAGTGGAAAAACTGTTCCAACGCTGCTGGTAAGAGGCTAATCCGACGTAGTTTTTGACGAGAAATCGAATGGTGCAAACCGCGTTGCTCTCCGACCAATACTTTTGGCTGTAGCCACAAATGAATAATCATTGATGTCAAGATCACGTGCCCAGCAACGGCTCTTACTCCATGGAAACCAAGGAAATTTGCAATTTTTCAACAGCTGGAGATGCCTGGCCCAATTGCGCATCTTTTGGCACCTTATTGATGTGGGTCAGTGTTCAATTGTACTTTTTACAGCAGACTGTATCAAGTACCTTGTGTTTTTTTTTATATACAAATGGTGTGGTTTTTCTACATGTAGATAAAGACATTGAGTTTGTCTTCGACTTAGAAGTAAGACATTTGCTGGGTGAGTTAAATGGGCTTGGCCCAAAGATTTGACGTCGTCTGGGCTACCGAAGGCCACATAACTTATAATGAAAAGTTGAATATAGTAATGACCAGTCGCGATTGTACATAGTTAATGTAGCCGATTTCAATTCGCAAAAAGACCAGGCAAAAATCCAAAAGTGGAAAAACTGTTCCAACGCTGCTGGTAAGAGGCTAATCCGACGTAGTTTTTGACGAGAAATCGAATGGTGCAAACCGCGTTGCTCTCCGACCAATACTTTTGGCTGTAGCCACAAATGAATAATCATTGATGTCAAGATCACGTGCCCAGCAACGGCTCTTACTCCATGGAAACCAAGGAAATTTGCAATTTTTCAACAGCTGGAGATGCCTGGCCCAATTGCGCATCTTTTGGCACCTTATTGATGTGGGTCAGTGTTCAATTGTACTTTTTACAGCGGACTGTATCAAGTACCTTATGTTTTTTTATATACAAATGGTGTGGTTTTTCTACATGTAGATAAAGACATTGAGTTTGTCTTCGACTTAGAAGTAAGACATTTGCTGGGTGAGTTAAATGGGCTTGGCCCAAAGATTTGACGTCGTCTGGGCTACCGAAGGGCACATAACTTATAATGAAAAGTTGAATATAGTAATGACCAGTCGCGATTGTACATAGCTAATGTAGCCGATTTCAATTCGCAAAAAGACCAGGCAAAAATCCAAAAGTGGAAAAACTGTTCCAAAGCTGCTGGTAAGAGGCTAATCCGACGTATTTTTTGACGAGAAATCGAATGGTGCAAACCGCGTTGCTCTCCGACCAATACTTTTGGCTGTAGCCACAAATGAATAATCATTGATATCAAGATCACGTGCCCAGCAACGGCTCTTACTCCATGGAAACCAAGGAAATTTGCAATTTTTCAACAGCTGGAGATGCCTGGCCCAATTGCGCATCTTTCGGCACCTTATTGATGTGGGTCAGTGTTCAATTGTACTTTTTACAGCGGACTGTATCAAGTACCTTGTGTTTTTTTTATATACAAATGGTGTGGTTTTTCTACATGTAGATAAAGACATTGAGTTTGTCTTCGACTTAGAAGTAAGACATTTGCTGGGTGAGTTAAATGGGCTTGGCCCAAAGATTTGACGTCGTCTGGGCTACCGAAGGCCACATAACTTATAATGAAAAGTTGAATATAGTAATGACCAGTCGCGATTGTACATAGTTAATGTAGCCGATTTCAATTAGCAAAAAGACCAGGTAAAAATCCAAAAGTGGAAAAACTGTTCCAATGCTGCTGGTAAGAGGCTAATCCGACGTATTTTTTGACGAGAAATCGAATGGTGCAAACCGCGTTGCTCTCCGACCAATACTTTTGGCTGTAGCCACAAATGAATAATCATTGATGTCAAGATCACGTGCCCAGCAACGGCTCTTACTCCATGGAAACCAAGGAAATTTGCAATTTTTCAACAGCTGGAGATGCCTGGCCCAATTGCGCATCTTTTGGCACCTTATTGATGTGGATCAGGGTTCAATTGTACTTTTTACAGCGGACTGTATCAAGTACCTTGTGTTTTTTTTATATACAAATGGTGTGGTTTTTCTACATGTAGATAAAGACATTGAGTTTGTCTTCGACTTAGAAGTGAGACATTTGCTGGGTGAGTTAAATGGGCTTGGCCCAAAGATTTGACGTCGTCTGGGCTACCGAAGGGCACATAACTTATAATGAAAAGTTGAATATAGTAATGACCAGTCGCGATTGTACATAGTTAATGTAGCCGATTTCAATTCGCAAAAAGACCAGGCAAAAATCCAAAAGTGGAAAAACTGTTCCAATGCTGCTGGTAAGAGGCTAATCCGACGTATTTTTTGACGAGAAATCGAATGGTGCAAACCGCGTTGCTCTCCGACCAATACTTTTGGCTGTAGCCACAAATGAATAATTATTGATGTCAAGATCACGTGCCCAGCAACGGCTCTTACTCCATGGAAACCAAGGAAATTTGCAATTTTTCAACAGCTGGAGATGCCTGGCCCAATTGCGCATCTTTTGGCACCTTATTGATGTGGGTCAGTGTTCAATTGTACTTTTTACAGCGGACTGTATCAAGTACCTTGTGTTTTTTTTATATACAAATGGTGTGGTTTTTCTACATGTAGATAAAGACATTGAGTTTGTCTTCGACTTAGAAGTAAGACATTTGCTGGGTGAGTTAAATGGGCTTGGCCCAAAGATTTGACGTCGTCTGGGCTACCGAAGGGCACATAACTTATAATGAAAAGTTGAATATAGTAATGACCAGTCGCGATTGTACATAGTTAATGTAGCCGATTTCAATTCGCAAAAAGACCAGGCAAAAATCCAAAAGTGGAAAAACTGTTCCAACGCTGCTGGTAAGAGGCTAATCCGACGTAGTTTTTGACGAGAAATCGAATGGTGCAAACCGCGTTGCTCTCCGACCAATACTTTTGGCTGTAGCCACAAATGAATAATCATTGATGTCAAGATCACGTGCCCAGCAACGGCTCTTACTCCATGGAAACCAAGGAAATTTGCAATTTTTCAACAGCTGGAGATGCCTGGCCCAATTGCGCATCTTTTGGCACCTTATTGATGTGGGTCAGTGTTCAATTGTACTTTTTACAGCGGACTGTATCAAGTACCTTGTGTTTTTTTTATATACAAATGGTGTGGTTTTTCTACATGTAGATAAAGACATTGAGTTTGTCTTCGACTTAGAAGTAAGACATTTGCTGGGTGAGTTAAATGGGCTTGGCCCAAAGATTTGACGTCGTCTGGGCTACCGAAGGGCACATAACTTATAATGAAAAGTTGAATATAGTAATGACCAGTCGCGATTGTACAAAGCTAATGTAGCCGATTTCAATTAGAAAAAAGACCAGGCAAAAATCCAAAAGTGGAAAAACTGTTCCAAAGCTGCTGGTAAGAGGCTAATCCGACGTATTTTTTGACGAGAAATCGAATGGTGCAAACCGCGTTGCTCTCCGACCAATACTTTTGGCTGTAGCCACAAATGAATAATCATTGATATCAAGATCACGTGCCCAGCAACGGCTCTTACTCCATGGAAACCAAGGAAATTTGCAATTTTTCAACAGCTGGAGATGCCTGGCCCAATTGCGCATCTTTTGGCACCTTATTGATGTGGGTCAGGGTTCAATTGTACTTTTTACAGCGGACTGTATCAAGTACCTTGTGTTTTTTTTATATACAAATGGTGTGGTTTTTCTACATGTAGATAAAGACATTGAGTTTGTCTTCGACTTAGAAGTAAGACATTTGCTGGGTGAGTTAAATGGGCTTGGCCCAAAGATTTGACGTCGTCTGGGCTACCGAAGGGCACATAACTTATAATGAAAAGTTGAATATAGTAATGACCAGTCGCGATTGTACATAGTTAATGTAGCCGATTTCAATTCGCAAAAAGACCAGGCAAAAATCCAAAAGTGGAAAAACTGTTCCAACGCTGCTGGTAAGAGGCTAATCCGACGTAGTTTTTGACGAGAAATCGAATGGTGCAAACCGCGTTGCTCTCCGACCAATACTTTTGGCTGTAGCCACAAATGAATAATCATTGATGTCAAGATCACGTGCCCAGCAACGGCTCTTACTCCATGGAAACCAAGGAAATTTGCAATTTTTCAACAGCTGGAGATGCCTGGCCCAATTGCGCATCTTTTGGCACCTTATTGATGTGGGTCAGTGTTCAATTGTACTTTTTACAGCGGACTGTATCAAGTACCTTGTGTTTTTTTTATATACAAATGGTGTGGTTTTTCTACATGTAGATAAAGACATTGAGTTTGTCTTCGACTTAGAAGTAAGACATTTGCTGGGTGAGTTAAATGGGCTTGGCCCAAAGATTTGACGTCGTCTGGGCTACCGAAGGGCACATAACTTATAATGAAAAGTTGAATATAGTAATGACCAGTCGCGATTGTACAAAGCTAATGTAGCCGATTTCAATTAGAAAAAAGACCAGGCAAAAATCCAAAAGTGGAAAAACTGTTCCAAAGCTGCTGGTAAGAGGCTAATCCGACGTATTTTTTGACGAGAAATCGAATGGTGCAAACCGCGTTGCTCTCCGACCAATACTTTTGGCTGTAGCCACAAATGAATAATCATTGATATCAAGATCACGTGCCCAGCAACGGCTCTTACTCCATGGAAACCAAGGAAATTTGCAATTTTTCAACAGCTGGAGATGCCTGGCCCAATTGCGCATCTTTTGGCACCTTATTGATGTGGGTCAGTGTTCAATTGTACTTTTTACAGCGGACTGTATCAAGTACCTTGTGTTTTTTTTATATACAAATGGTGTGGTTTTTCTACATGTAGATAAAGACATTGAGTTTGTCTTCGACTTAGAAGTGAGACATTTGCTGGGTGAGTTAAATGGGCTTTGCCCAAAGATTTGACGTCGTCTGGGCTACCGAAGGGCACATAACTTATAATGAAAAGTTGAATATAGTAATGACCAGTCGCGATTGTACATAGTTAATGTAGCCGATTTCAATTCGCAAAAAGACCAGGCAAAAATCCAAAAGTGGAAAAACTGTTCCAATGCTGCTGGTAAGAGGCTAATCCGACGTATTTTTTGACGAGAAATCGAATGGTGCAAACCGCGTTGCTCTCCGACCAATACTTTTGGCTGTAGCCACAAATGAATAATTATTGATGTCAAGATCACGTGCCCAGCAACGGCTCTTACTCCATGGAAACCAAGGAAATTTGCAATTTTTCAACAGCTGGAGATGCCTGGCCCAATTGCGCATCTTTTGGCACCTTATTGATGTGGGTCAGTGTTCAATTGTACTTTTTACAGCGGACTGTATCAAGTACCTTGTGTTTTTTTTATATACAAATGGTGTGGTTTTTCTACATGTAGATAAAGACATTGAGTTTGTCTTCGACTTAGAAGTAAGACATTTGCTGGGTGAGTTAAATGGGCTTGGCCCAAAGATTTGACGTCGTCTGGGCTACCGAAGGGCACATAACTTATAATGAAAAGTTGAATATAGTAATGACCAGTCGCGATTGTACATAGTTAATGTAGCCGATTTCAATTCGCAAAAAGACCAGGCAAAAATCCAAAAGTGGAAAAACTGTTCCAACGCTGCTGGTAAGAGGCTAATCCGACGTAGTTTTTGACGAGAAATCGAATGGTGCAAACCGCGTTGCTCTCCGACCAATACTTTTGGCTGTAGCCACAAATGAATAATCATTGATGTCAAGATCACGTGCCCAGCAACGGCTCTTACTCCATGGAAACCAAGGAAATTTGCAATTTTTCAACAGCTGGAGATGCCTGGCCCAATTGCGCATCTTTTGGCACCTTATTGATGTGGGTCAGTGTTCAATTGTACTTTTTACAGCGGACTGTATCAAGTACCTTGTGTTTTTTTTATATACAAATGGTGTGGTTTTTCTACATGTAGATAAAGACATTGAGTTTGTCTTCGACTTAGAAGTAAGACATTTGCTGGGTGAGTTAAATGGGCTTGGCCCAAAGATTTGACGTCGTCTGGGCTACCGAAGGGCACATAACTTATAATGAAAAGTTGAATATAGTAATGACCAGTCGCGATTGTACAAAGCTAATGTAGCCGATTTCAATTAGAAAAAAGACCAGGCAAAAATCCAAAAGTGGAAAAACTGTTCCAAAGCTGCTGGTAAGAGGCTAATCCGACGTATTTTTTGACGAGAAATCGAATGGTGCAAACCGCGTTGCTCTCCGACCAATACTTTTGGCTGTAGCCACAAATGAATAATCATTGATATCAAGATCACGTGCCCAGCAACGGCTCTTACTCCATGGAAACCAAGGAAATTTGCAATTTTTCAACAGCTGGAGATGCCTGGCCCAATTGCGCATCTTTTGGCACCTTATTGATGTGGGTCAGTGTTCAATTGTACTTTTTACAGCGGACTGTATCAAGTACCTTGTGTTTTTTTTATATACAAATGGTGTGGTTTTTCTACATGTAGATAAAGACATTGAGTTTGTCTTCGACTTAGAAGTAAGACATTTGCTGGGTGAGTTAAATGGGCTTGGCCCAAAGATTTGACGTCGTCTGGGCTACCGAAGGGCACATAACTTATAATGAAAAGTTGAATATAGTAATGACCAGTCGCGATTGTACATAGTTAATGTAGCCGATTTCAATTAGCAAAAAGACCAGGTAAAAATCCAAAAGTGGAAAAACTGTTCCAATGCTGCTGGTAAGAGGCTAATCCGACGTATTTTTTGACGAGAAATCGAATGGTGCAAACCGCGTTGCTCTCCGACCAATACTTTTGGCTGTAGCCACAAATGAATAATCATTGATGTCAAGATCACGTGCCCAGCAACGGCTCTTACTCCATGGAAACCAAGGAAATTTGCAATTTTTCAACAGCTGGAGATGCCTGGCCCAATTGCGCATCTTTTGGCACCTTATTGATGTGGGTCAGTGTTCAATTGTACTTTTTACAGCGGACTGTATTAAGTACCTTGTGTTTTTTTTATATACAAATGGTGTGGTTTTTCTACATGTAGATAAAGACATTGAGTTTGTCTTCGACTTAGAAGTGAGACATTTGCTGGGTGAGTTAAATGGGCTTTGCCCAAAGATTTGACGTCGTCTGGGCTACCGAAGGGCACATAACTTATAATGAAAAGTTGAATATAGTAATGACCAGTCGCGATTGTACATAGTTAATGTAGCCGATTTCAATTCGCAAAAAGACCAGGCAAAAATCCAAAAGTGGAAAAACTGTTCCAACGCTGCTGGTAAGAGGCTAATCCGACGTATTTTTTGACGAGAAATCGAATGGTGCAAACCGCGTTGCTCTCCGACCAATACTTTTGGCTGTAGCCACAAATGAATAATCATTGATGTCAAGATCACGTGCCCAGCAACGGCTCTTACTCCATGGAAACCAAGGAAATTTGCAATTTTTCAACAGCTGGAGATGCCTGGCCCAATGCGCATCTTTTGGCACCTTATTGATGTGGGTCAGTGTTCAATTGTACTTTTTACAGCGGACTGTATCAAGTACCTTATGTTTTTTTTTATATACAAATGGTGTGGTTTTTCTACATGTAGATAAAGACATTGAGTTTGTCTTCGACTTAGAAGTAAGACGTTTGCTGGGTGAGTTAAATGGGCTTGGCCCAAAGATTTGACGTCGTCTGGGCTACCGAAGGGCACATAACTTATAATGAAAAGTTGAATATAGTAATGACCAGTCGCGATTGTACATAGCTAATGTAGCCGATTTCAATTCGCAAAAAGACCAGGCAAAAATCCAAAAGTGGAAAAACTGTTCCAAAGCTGCTGGTAAGAGGCTAATCCGACGTATTTTTGACGAGAAATCGAATGGTGCAAACCGCGTTTGCTCTCCGACCAATACTTTTGGCTGTAGCCACAAATGAATAATCATTGATATCAAGATCACGTGCCCAGCAACGGCTCTTACTCCATGGAAACCAAGGAAATTTGCAATTTTTCAACAGCTGGAGATGCCTGGCCCAATTGCGCATCTTTTGGCACCTTATTGATGTGGGTCAGGGTTCAATTGTACTTTTTACAGCGGACTGTATCAAGTACCTTGTGTTTTTTTTATATACAAATGGTGTGGTTTTTCTACATGTAGATAAAGACATTGAGTTTGTCTTCGACTTAGAAGCAAGACATTTGCTGGGTGAGTTAAATGGGCTTGGCCCAAAGATTTGACGTCGTCTGGGCTACTGAAGGGCACATAACTTATAATGAAAAGTTGAATATAGTAATGACCAGTTTGCGATTGTACATAGTTAATGTAGCCGATTTCAATTAGAAAAAATACCAGGCAAAAATCCAAAAGTGGAAAAACTGTTCCAATGCTGCTTGTAAGAGGCTAATCCGACGTATTTTTTGACGAGAAATCGAATGGTGCAAACCGCGTTGCTCTCCGACCAATACTTTTGGCTGTAGCCACAAATGAATAATCATTGATGTCAAGATCACGTGCCCAGCAACGGCTCTTACTCCATGGAAACCAAGGAAATTTGCAATTTTTCAACAGCTGGAGATGCCTGGCCCAATTGCGCATCTTTTGGCACCTTATTGATGTGGGTCAGTGTTCAATTGTACTTTTTACAGCAGACTGTATCAAGTACCTTGTGTTTTTTTTTATATACAAATGGTGTGGTTTTTCTACATGTAGATAAAGACATTGAGTTTGTCTTCGACTTAGAAGTAAGACATTTGCTGGGTGAGTTAAATGGGCTTGGCCCAAAGATTTGACGTCGTCTGGGCTACCGAAGGCCACATAACTTATAATGAAAAGTTGAATATAGTAATGACCAGTCGCGATTGTACATAGTTAATGTAGCCGATTTCAATTCGCAAAAAGACCAGGCAAAAATCCAAAAGTGGAAAAACTGTTCCAACGCTGCTGGTAAGAGGCTAATCCGACGTAGTTTTTGACGAGAAATCGAATGGTGCAAACCGCGTTGCTCTCCGACCAATACTTTTGGCTGTAGCCACAAATGAATAATCATTGATGTCAAGATCACGTGCCCAGCAACGGCTCTTACTCCATGGAAACCAAGGAAATTTGCAATTTTTCAACAGCTGGAGATGCCTGGCCCAATTGCGCATCTTTTGGCACCTTATTGAAGTGGGTCAGGGTTCAATTGTACTTTTTACAGCGGACTGTATCAAGTACCTTGTGTTTTTTTTATATACAAATGGTGTGGTTTTTCTACATGTAGATAAAGACATTGAGTTTGTCTTCGACTTAGAAGCAAGACATTTGCTGGGTGAGTTAAATGGGCTTGGCCCAAAGATTTGACGTCGTCTGGGCTACTGAAGGGCACATAACTTATAATGAAAAGTTGAATATAGTAATGACCAGTCGCGATTGTACATAGTTAATGTAGCCGATTTCAATTAGAAAAAATACCAGGCAAAAATCCAAAAGTGGTAAAACTGTTCCAATGCTGCTGGTAAAAAGCTAATCCGACGTATTTTTTGACGAGAAATTGAATGGTGCAAACCGCGTTGCTCTCCGACCAATACTTTTGGCTGTAGCCACAAATGAATAATCATTGATGTCAAGATCACGTGCCCAGCAACGGCTCTTACTCCATGGAAACCAAGGAAATTTGCAATTTTTCAACAGCTGGAGATGCCTGGCCCAATTGCGCATCTTTTGGCACCTTATTGATGTGGGTCAGGGTTCAATTGTACTTTTTACAGCGGACTGTATCAAGTACCTTGTGTTTTTTTTATATACAAATGGTGTGGTTTTTCTACATGTAGATAAAGACATTGAGTTTGTCTTCGACTTAGAAGCAAGACATTTGCTGGGTGAGTTAAATGGGCTTTGCCCAAAGATTTGACGTCGTCTGGGCTACCGAAGGGCACATAACTTATAATGAAAAGTTGAATATAGTAATGACCAGTCGCGATTGTACATAGTTAATGTAGCCGATTTCAATTAGAAAAAATACCAGGCAAAAATCCAAAAGTGGAAAAACTGATCCAATGCTGCTGGTAAGAGGCTAATCCGACGTATTTTTTGACGAGAAATCGAATGGTGCAAACCGCGTTGCTCTCCGACCAATACTTTTGGCTGTAGCCACAAATGAATAATCATTGATATCAAGATCACGTGCCCAGCAACGGCTCTTACTCCATGGAAACCAAGGAAATTTGCAATTTTTCAACAGCTGGAGATGCCTGGCCCAATTGCGCATCTTTTGGCACCTTATTGATGTGGGTCAGTGTTTAATTGTACTTTTTACAGCAGACTTTATCATGTACCTTGTGTTTTTTTTATATACAAATGGTGTGGTTTTTCTACATGTAGATAAAGACATTGAGTTTGTCTTCGACTTAGAAGTAAGACATTTGCTGGGTGAGTTAAATGGGCTTTGCCCAAAGATTTGACGTCGTCTGGGCTACCGAAGGGCACATAACTTATAATGAAAAGTTGAATATAGTAATGACCAGTCGCGATTGTACATAGTTAATGTAGCCGATTTCAATTAGCAAAAAGACCAGGTAAAAATCCAAAAGTGGAAAAACTGTTCCAATGCTGCTGGTAAGAGGCTAATCCGACGTATTTTTTGACGAGAAATCGAATGGTGCAAACCGCGTTGCTCTCCGACCAATACTTTTGGCTGTAGCCACAAATGAATAATCATTGATATCAAGATCACGTGCCCAGCAACGGCTCTTACTCCATGGAAACCAAGGAAATTTGCAATTTTTCAACAGCTGGAGATGCCTGGCCCAATTGCGCATCTTTTGGCACCTTATTGATGTGGGTCAGGGTTCAATTGTACTTTTTACAGCGGACTGTATCAAGTACCTTGTGTTTTTTTTATATACAAATGGTGTGGTTTTTCTACATGTAGATAAAGACATTGAGTTTGTCTTCGACTTAGAAGCAAGACATTTGCTGGGTGAGTTAAATGGGCTTGGCCCAAAGATTTGACGTCGTCTGGGCTACTGAAGGGCACATAACTTATAATGAAAAGTTGAATATAGTAATGACCAGTTGCGATTGTACATAGTTAATGTAGCCGATTTCAATTAGAAAAAATACCAGGCAAAAATCCAAAAGTGGAAAAACTGTTCCAATGCTGCTTGTAAGAGGCTAATCCGACGTATTTTTTGACGAGAAATCGAATGGTGCAAACCGCGTTGCTCTCCGACCAATACTTTTGGCTGTAGCCACAAATGAATAATCATTGATGTCAAGATCACGTGCCCAGCAACGGCTCTTACTCCATGGAAACCAAGGAAATTTGCAATTTTTCAACAGCTGGAGATGCCTGGCCCAATTGCGCATCTTTTGGCACCTTATTGATGTGGGTCAGTGTTCAATTGTACTTTTTACAGCAGACTGTATCAAGTACCTTGTGTTTTTTTTTATATACAAATGGTGTGGTTTTTCTACATGTAGATAAAGACATTGAGTTTGTCTTCGACTTAGAAGTAAGACATTTGCTGGGTGAGTTAAATGGGCTTGGCCCAAAGATTTGACGTCGTCTGGGCTACCGAAGGCCACATAACTTATAATGAAAAGTTGAATATAGTAATGACCAGTCGCGATTGTACATAGTTAATGTAGCCGATTTCAATTCGCAAAAAGACCAGGCAAAAATCCAAAAGTGGAAAAACTGTTCCAACGCTGCTGGTAAGAGGCTAATCCGACGTAGTTTTTGACGAGAAATCGAATGGTGCAAACCGCGTTGCTCTCCGACCAATACTTTTGGCTGTAGCCACAAATGAATAATCATTGATGTCAAGATCACGTGCCCAGCAACGGCTCTTACTCCATGGAAACCAAGGAAATTTGCAATTTTTCAACAGCTGGAGATGCCTGGCCCAATTGCGCATCTTTTGGCACCTTATTGAAGTGGGTCAGGGTTCAATTGTACTTTTTACAGCGGACTGTATCAAGTACCTTGTGTTTTTTTTATATACAAATGGTGTGGTTTTTCTACATGTAGATAAAGACATTGAGTTTGTCTTCGACTTAGAAGCAAGACATTTGCTGGGTGAGTTAAATGGGCTTGGCCCAAAGATTTGACGTCGTCTGGGCTACTGAAGGGCACATAACTTATAATGAAAAGTTGAATATAGTAATGACCAGTCGCGATTGTACATAGTTAATGTAGCCGATTTCAATTAGAAAAAATACCAGGCAAAAATCCAAAAGTGGTAAAACTGTTCCAATGCTGCTGGTAAAAAGCTAATCCGACGTATTTTTTGACGAGAAATTGAATGGTGCAAACCGCGTTGCTCTCCGACCAATACTTTTGGCTGTAGCCACAAATGAATAATCATTGATGTCAAGATCACGTGCCCAGCAACGGCTCTTACTCCATGGAAACCAAGGAAATTTGCAATTTTTCAACAGCTGGAGATGCCTGGCCCAATTGCGCATCTTTTGGCACCTTATTGATGTGGGTCAGGGTTCAATTGTACTTTTTACAGCGGACTGTATCAAGTACCTTGTGTTTTTTTTATATACAAATGGTGTGGTTTTTCTACATGTAGATAAAGACATTGAGTTTGTCTTCGACTTAGAAGCAAGACATTTGCTGGGTGAGTTAAATGGGCTTGGCCCAAAGATTTGACGTCGTCTGGGCTACCGAAGGGCACATAACTTATAATGAAAAGTTGAATATAGTAATGACCAGTCGCGATTGTACATAGTTAATGTAGCCGATTTCAATTAGAAAAAATACCAGGCAAAAATCCAAAAGTGGAAAAACTGATCCAATGCTGCTGGTAAGAGGCTAATCCGACGTATTTTTTGACGAGAAATCGAATGGTGCAAACCGCGTTGCTCTCCGACCAATACTTTTGGCTGTAGCCACAAATGAATAATCATTGATATCAAGATCACGTGCCCAGCAACGGCTCTTACTCCATGGAAACCAAGGAAATTTGCAATTTTTCAACAGCTGGAGATGCCTGGCCCAATTGCGCATCTTTTGGCACCTTATTGATGTGGGTCAGTGTTTAATTGTACTTTTTACAGCAGACTTTATCATGTACCTTGTGTTTTTTTTATATACAAATGGTGTGGTTTTTCTACATGTAGATAAAGACATTGAGTTTGTCTTCGACTTAGAAGTAAGACATTTGCTGGGTGAGTTAAATGGGCTTTGCCCAAAGATTTGACGTCGTCTGGGCTACCGAAGGGCACATAACTTATAATGAAAAGTTGAATATAGTAATGACCAGTCGCGATTGTACATAGTTAATGTAGCCGATTTCAATTAGCAAAAAGACCAGGTAAAAATCCAAAAGTGGAAAAACTGTTCCAATGCTGCTGGTAAGAGGCTAATCCGACGTATTTTTTGACGAGAAATCGAATGGTGCAAACCGCGTTGCTCTCCGACCAATACTTTTGGCTGTAGCCACAAATGAATAATCATTGATGTCAAGATCACGTGCCCAGCAACGGCTCTTACTCCATGGAAACCAAGGAAATTTGCAATTTTTCAACAGCTGGAGATGCCTGGCCCAATTGCGCATCTTTTGGCACCTTATTGATGTGGGTCAGTGTTCAATTGTACTTTTTACAGCGGACTGTATTAAGTACCTTGTGTTTTTTTTATATACAAATGGTGTGGTTTTTCTACATGTAGATAAAGACATTGAGTTTGTCTTCGACTTAGAAGTGAGACATTTGCTGGGTGAGTCAAATGGGCTTTGCCCAAAGATTTGACGTCGTCTGGGCTACCGAAGGGCACATAACTTATAATGAAAAGTTGAATATAGTAATGACCAGTCGCGATTGTACATAGTTAATGTAGCCGATTTCAATTCGCAAAAAGACCAGGCAAAAATCCAAAAGTGGAAAAACTGTTCCAACGCTGCTGGTAAGAGGCTAATCCGACGTAGTTTTTGACGAGAAATCGAATGGTGCAAACCGCGTTGCTCTCCCACCAATACTTTTGGCTGTAGCCACAAATGAATAATCATTGATGTCAAGATCACGTGCCCAGCAACGGCTCTTACTCCATGGAAACCAAGGAAATTTGCAATTTTTCAACAGCTGGAGATGCCTGGCCCAATTGCGCATCTTTTGGCACCTTATTGATGTGGGTCAGTGTTCAATTGTACTTTTTACAGCGGACTGTATCAAGTACCTTATGTTTTTTTTATATACAAATGGTGTGGTTTTTCTACATGTAGATAAAGACATTGAGTTTGTCTTCGACTTAGAAGTAAGACATTTGCTGGGTGAGTTAAATGGGCTTGGCCCAAAGATTTGACGTCGTCTGGGCTACCGAAGGGCACATAACTTATAATGAAAAGTTGAATATAGTAATGACCAGTCGCGATTGTACATAGCTAATGTAGCCGATTTCAATTCGCAAAAAGACCAGGCAAAAATCCAAAAGTGGAAAAACTGTTCCAAAGCTGCTGGTAAGAGGCTAATCCGACGTATTTTTTGACGAGAAATCGAATGGTGCAAACCGCGTTGCTCTCCGACCAATACTTTTGGCTGTAGCCACAAATGAATAATCATTGATATCAAGATCACGTGCCCAGCAACGGCTCTTACTCCATGGAAACCAAGGAAATTTGCAATTTTTCAACAGCTGGAGATGCCTGGCCCAATTGCGCATCTTTTGGCACCTTATTGATGTGGGTCAGTGTTCAATTGTACTTTTTACAGCGGACTGTATCAAGTACCTTGTGTTTTTTTTTATATACAAATTGGTGTGGTTTTTCTACATGTAGATAAAGACATTGAGTTTGTCTTCGACTTAGAAGCAAGACATTTGCTGGGTGAGTTAAATGGGCTTGGCCCAAAGATTTGACGTCGTCTGGGCTATAACTTATAATGAAAAGTTGAATATAGTAATGACCAGTCGCGATTGTACATAGTTTAATGTAGCCGATTTCAATTCGCAAAAAGACCAGGCAAAAATCCAAAAGTGGAAAAACTGTTCCAACGCTGCTGGTAAGAGGCTAATCCGACGTAGTTTTTGACGAGAAATCGAATGGTGCAAACCGCGTTGCTCTCCGACAATACTTTTGGCCGTAGCCACAAATGAATAATCATTGATGTCAAGATCAAGTGCCCAGCAACGGCTCTTACTCCATGGAAACCAAGGAAATTTGCAATTTTTCAACAGCTGGAGATGCCTGGCCCAATTGCGCATCTTTTGGCACCTTTTTGATGTGGGTCAGTGTTCAATTGTACTTTTTACAGCAGGGACTGTATCAAGTACCTTGTGTTTTTTTTTATATACAAATGGTGTGTGTTTTTCTACATGTAGATAAAGACATTGAGTTTGTCTTCGACTTAGAAGTAAGACATTTGCTGGGTGAGTTAAATGGGCTTGGCCCAAAGATTTGACGTCGTCTGGGCTACCGAAGGCCACATAACTTATAATGAAAAGTTGAATATAGTAATGACCAGTCGCGATTGTACATAGTTAATGTAGCCGATTTCAATTAGCAAAAGACCAGGTAAAAATCCAAAAAGTGGAAAAACTGTTCCAATGCTGCTGGTAAGAGGCTAATCCGACGTATTTTTTTGACGAGAAATCGAATGGTGCAAACCGCGTTGCTCTCCGACCAATACTTTTGGCTGTAGCCACAAATGAATAATCATTGATGTCAAGATCACGTGCCCAGCAACGGCTCTTACTCCATGGAAAACCCAAGGAAATTTGCAATTTTTCAACAGCTGGAGATGCCTGGCCCAATTGCGCCATCTTTTGGCACCTTATTGATGTGGGTCAGGGTTCAATTGTACTTTTTACAGCGGACTGTATCAAGTACCTTGTGTTTTTTTTATATACAAATGGTGTGGTTTTTCTACATGTAGATAAAGACATTGAGTTTGTCTTCGACTTAGAAGCAAGGACATTTGCTGGGTGAGTTAAATGGGCTTGGCCCAAAGATTTGACGTCGTCTGGGCTACTGAAGGGCACATAACTTATAATGAAAAGTTGAATATAGTAATGACCAGTCGCGATTGTACATAGTTAATGTAGCCGATTTCAATTAGAAAAAATACCAGGCAAAAATCCAAAAGTGGTAAAACTGTTCCAATGCTGCTGGTAAAAGGCTAATCCGACGTATTTTTGACGAGAAATTGAATGGTGCAAACCGCGTTGCTCTCCGACCAATACTTTTGGCTGTAGCCACAAATGAATAATCATTGATGTCAAGATCACGTGCCCAGCAAACGGCTCTTACTCCATGGAAACCAAGGAAATTTGCAATTTTTCAACAGCTGAGATGCCTGGCCCAATTGCGCATCTTTTGGCACCTTATTGATGTGGGTCAGGGTTCAATTGTACTTTTTACAGCGGACTGTATCAAGTACCTTGTGTTTTTTTTATATACAAATGGTGTGGTTTTTCTACATGTAGATAAAGACATTGAGTTTTGTCTTCGACTTACAAGCAAGACATTTGCTGGGTGAGTTAAATGGGCTTGGCCCAAAGATTTGACGTCGTCTGGGCTACTGAAGGGCACATAACTTATAATGAAAAGTTGAATATAGTAATGACCAGTCGCGATTGTACATAGTTAATGTAGCCGATTTCAATTAGAAAAAATACCAGGCAAAAATCCCAAAAGTGGAAAAACTGATCCAATGGTGCTGGTAAGAGGCTAATCCGACGTATTTTTTGACGAGAAATCGAAATGGTGCAAACCGCGTTGCTCTCCGACCAATACTTTTGGCTGTAGCCACCAATGAATAATCATTGATGTCAAGATCACGTGCCCAGCAACGGCTCTTACTCCATGGAAACCAAGGAAATTTGCAATTTTTCAACAGCTGGAGATGCCTGGCCCAATGCGCATCTTTTGGCACCTTATTGATGTGGGTCAGTGTTTAATTGTACTTTTTACAGCAGACTTTATTCATGTACCTTGTGTTTTTTTTATATACAAATGGTGTGGGTTTTTTCTACATGTAGATAAAGACATTGAGTTTGTCTTCGACTTAGAAGTAAGACATTTGCTGGGTGAGTTAATGGGCTTGGCCCAAAGATTTGACGTCGTCTGGGCTACCGAAGGGCACATAAACTTATAATGAAAAGTTGAATATAGTAATGACCAGTCGCGATTGTACATAGTTAATGTAGCCGATTTCAATTAGCAAAAAGGACCAGGTAAAAATCCAAAAGTGGAAAAACTGTTCCAATGCTGCTGGTAAGAGGCTAATCCGACGTATTTTTTGACGAGAAATCGAATGGTGCAAAACCGCGTTGCTCTCCGACCAATACTTTTTGGCTGTAGCCACAAATGAATAATCATTGATGTCAAGATCACGTGCCCAGCAACGGCTCTTACTCCATGGAAACCAAGGAAATTTGCAATTTTTCAACAGCTGGAGATGCCTGGCCCAATGCGCATCTTTTGGCACCTTATTGATGTGGGTCAGTGGTTCAATTGTACTTTTTACAGCGGACTGTATTTAAGTACCTTGTGTTTTTTTTATATACAAATGGTGTGGGTTTTTCTACATGTAGATAAAGGACATTGAGTTTGTCTTCGACTTAGAAGTGAGACATTTGCCTGGGTGAGTTAAATGGGCTTTGCCCAAAGATTTGACGTCGTCTGGGCTACCGAAGGGCACATAACTTATAATGAAAAGTTGAATATAGTAATGACCAGTCGCGATTGTACATAGTTAATGTAGCCGATTTCAATTCGCAAAAAGACCAGGCAAAAATCCAAAAGTGGAAAAACTGTTCCAAACGCTGCTGGTAAGAGGCTAATCCGACGTAGTTTTTGACGAGAAATCGAATGGTGCAAACCGCGTTGCTCTCGACCAATACTTTTGGCTGTAGCTCACAAATGAATAATCATTGATGTCAAGATCACGTGCCCAGCAACGGCTCTTACTCCATGGAAACCAAGGAAATTTGCAATTTTCAACAGCTGGAGATGCCTGGCCCAATTGCGCATCTTTTGGCACCTTATTGATGTGGGTCAGTGTTCAATTGTACTTTTTACAGCAGACTGTATCAAGTACCTTGTGTTTTTTTTTATATACAAATGGTGTGGTTTTTCTACATGTAGATAAAGACATTGAGTTTGTCTTCGACTTAGAAGTAAGACATTTTGCTGGGTGAGTTAAATGGGCTTGGCCCAAAGATTTGACGTCGTCTGGGCTACCGAAGGCCACATAAACTTATAATGAAAAGTTGAATATAGTAATGACCAGTCGCGATTGTACATAGTTAATGTAGCCGATTTCAATTCGCAAAAAGACCAGGCAAAAATCCAAAGTGGAAAAACTGTTCCAACGCTGCTGGTAAGAGGCTAATCCGACGTAGTTTTTGACGAGAAATCGAATGGTGCAAACCGCGTTGCTCTCCGACCAATACTTTTGGCTGTAGCCACAAATAAATAATCATTGATGTCAAGATCACGTGCCCAGCAACGGCTCTTACTCCATGGAAACCAAGGAAATTTGCAAATTTTTCAACAGCTGGAGATGCCTGGCCCAATTGCGCATCTTTTGGCACCTTATTGATGTGGGTCAGTGTTCAATTGTACTTTTTACAGCGGACTGTATCAAGTACCTTATGTTTTTTTATATACAAATGGTGTGGTTTTTCTACATGTAGATAAAGACATTGAGTTTGTCTTCGACTTAGAAGTAAGACATTTGCTGGGTGAGTTAAATGGGCTTGGCCCAAAGATTTGACGTCGTCTGGGCTACCGAAGGGCACATAACTTATAATGAAAAGTTGAATATAGTAATGACCAGTCGCGATTGTACATAGCTAATGTAGCCGATTTCAATTCGCAAAAAGACCAGGCAAAAATCCAAAAGTGGAAAAACTGTTCCAACGCTGCTGGTAAGAGGCTAATCCGACGTATTTTTTGACGAGAAATCGAATGGTGCAAACCGCGTTGCTCTCCGACCAATACTTTTGGCTGTAGCCACAAATGAATAATCATTGATGTCAAGATCACGTGCCCAGCAACGGCTCTTACTCCATGGAAACCAAGGAAATTTGCAATTTTTCAACAGCTGGAGATGCCTGGCCCAATTGCGCATCTTTTGGCACCTTATTGATGTGGGTCAGTGTTCAATTGTACTTTTTACAGCAGACTGTATCAAGTACCTTGTGTTTTTTTTTATATACAAATGGTGTGGTTTTTCTACATGTAGATAAAGACATTGAGTTTGTCTTCGACTTAGAAGTAAGACATTTGCTGGGTGAGTTAAATGGGCTTGGCCCAAAGATTTGACGTCGTCTGGGCTACCGAAGGCCACATAACTTATAATGAAAAGTTGAATATAGTAATGACCAGTCGCGATTGTACATAGTTAATGTAGCCGATTTCAAATCGCAAAAAGACCAGGCAAAAATCCAAAAGTGGAAAAACTGTTCCAACGCTGCTGGTAAGAGGCTAATCCGACGTAGTTTTTGACGAGAAATCGAATGGTGCAAACCGCGTTGCTCTCCGACCAATACTTTTGGCTGTAGCCACAAATGAATAATCATTGATGTCAAGATCACGTGCCCAGCAACGGCTCTTACTCCATGGAAACCAAGGAAATTTGCAATTTTTCAACAGCTGGAGATGCCTGGCCCAATTGCGCATCTTTTGGCACCTTATTGATGTGGGTCAGTGTTCAATTGTACTTTTTACAGCGGACTGTATCAAGTACCTTATGTTTTTTTTATATACAAATGGTGTGGTTTTTCTACATGTAGATAAAGACATTGAGTTTGTCTTCGACTTAGAAGTAAGACATTTGCTGGGTGAGTTAAATGGGCTTGGCCAAAGATTTGACGTCGTCTGGGCTACCGAAGGCCACATAACTTATAATGAAAAGTTGAATATAGTAATGACCAGTCGCGATTGTACATAGCTAATGTAGCCGATTTCAATTCGCAAAAACACCAGGCAAAAATCCAAAAGTGGAAAAACTGTTCCAAAGCTGCTGGTAAGAGGCTAATCCGACGTATTTTTTGACGAGAAATCGAATGGTGCAAACCGCGTTGCTCTCCGACCAATACTTTTGGCTGTAGCCACAAATGAATAATCATTGATATCAAGATCACGTGCCCAGCAACGGCTCTTACTCCATGGAAACCAAGGAAATTTGCAATTTTTCAACAGCTGGAGATGCCTGGCCCAATTGCGCATCTTTTGGCACCTTATTGATGTGGGTCAGTGTTCAATTGTACTTTTTACAGCGGACTGTATCAAGTACCTTGTGTTTTCTTTATATACAAATGGTGTGGTTTTTCTACATGTAGATAAAGACATTGAGTTTGTCTTCGACTTAGAAGTAAGACATTTGCTGGGTGAGTTAAATGGGCTTGGCCCAAAGATTTGACGTCGTCTGGGCTACCGAAGGCCACATAACTTATAATGAAAAGTTGAATATAGTAATGACCAGTCGCGATTGTACATAGTTAATGTAGCCGATTTCAATTAGCAAAAAGACCAGGTAAAAATCCAAAAGTGGAAAAACTGTTCCAATGCTGCTGGTAAGAGGCTAATCCGACGTATTTTTTGACGAGGAAATCGAATGGTGCAAACCGCGTTGCTCTCCGACCAATACTTTTGGCTGTAGCCACAAATGAATAATCATTGATGTCAAGATCACGTGCCCAGCAACGGCTCTTACTCCATGGAAACCAAGGAAATTTGCAATTTTTCAACAGCTGGAGATGCCTGGCCCAATTGCGCATCTTTTGGCACCTTATTGATGTGGGTCAGGGTTCAATTGTACTTTTTACAGCGGACTGTATCAAGTACCTTGTGTTTTTTTTATATACAAATGGTGTGGTTTTTCTACATGTAGATAAAGACATTGACTTTGTCTTCGACTTAGAAGCAAGACATTTGCTTGGTGAGTTAAATGGGCTTGGCCCAAAGATTTGACGTCGTCTTGGCTACTGAAGGGCACATAACTTATAATGAAAAGTTGAATATAGTAATGACCAGTCGCGATTGTACATAGTTAATGTAGCCGATTTCAATTAGAAAAAAATACCAGGCAAAAATCCAAAAGTGGAAAAACTGTTCCAATGCTGCTTGTAAGAGGCTAATCCGACGTATTTTTTGACGAGAAATCGAATGGTGCAAACCGCGTTGCTCTCCGACCAATACTTTTGGCTGTAGCCACAAATGAATAATCATTGATGTCAAGATCACGTGCCCAGCAACGGCTCTTACTCCATGGAAACCAAGGAAATTTGCAATTTTTCAACAGCTGGAGATGCCTGGCCCAATTGCGCATCTTTTGGCACCTTATTGATGTGGGTCAGTGTTCAATTGTACTTTTTACAGCGGACTGTATCAAGTACCTTGTGTTTTTTTTTATATACAAATGGTGTGGTTTTTTCTACATGTAGATAAAGACATTGAGTTTGTCTTCGACTTAGAAGTAAGACATTTGCTGGGTGAGTTAAATGGGCTTGGCCCAAAGATTTGACGTCGTCTGGGCTACCGAAGGCCACATAACTTATAATGAAAAGTTGAATATAGTAATGACCAGTCGCGATTGTACATAGTTAATGTAGCCGATTTCAATTAGCAAAAAGACCAGGTAAAAATCCAAAAGTGGAAAAACTGTTCCAATGCTGCTGGTAAGAGGCTAATCCGACGTATTTTTTGACGAGAAATCGAATGGTGCAAACCGCGTTGCTCTCCGACCAATACTTTTGGCTGTAGCCACAAATGAATAATCATTGATGTCAAGATCACGTGCCCAGCAACGGCTCTTACTCCATGGAAACCAAGGAAATTTGCAATTTTTCAACAGCTGGAGATGCCTGGCCCAATTGCGCATCTTTTGGCACCTTATTGATGTGGGTCAGTGTTCAATTGTACTTTTTACAGCGGACTGTATCAAGTACCTTGTGTTTTTTTTATATACAAATGGTGTGGTTTTTCTACATGTAGATAAAGACATTGAGTTTGTCTTCGACTTAGAAGTAAGACATTTGCTGGGTGAGTTAAATGGGCTTTGCCCAAAGATTTGACGTCGTCTGGGCTACCGAAGGGCACATAACTTATAATGAAAAGTTGAATATAGTAATGACCAGTCGCGATTGTACATAGTTAATGTAGCCGATTTCAATTCGCAAAAAGACCAGGCAAAAATCCAAAAGTGGAAAAACTGTTCCAACGCTGCTGGTAAGAGGCTAATCCGACGTAGTTTTTGACGAGAAATCGAATGGTGCAAACCGCGTTGCTCTCCGACCAATACTTTTGGCTGTAGCCACAAATGAATAATTATTGATGTCAAGATCACGTGCCCAGCAACGGCTCTTACTCCATGGAAACCAAGGAAATTTGCAATTTTTCAACAGCTGGAGATGCCTGGCCCAATTGCACATCTTTTGGCACCTTATTGATGTGGGTCAGGGTTCAATTGTACTTTTTACAGCGGACTGTATCAAGTACCTTGTGTTTTTTTTATATACAAATGGTGTGGTTTTTCTACATGTAGATAAAGACATTGAGTTTGTCTTCGACTTAGAAGCAAGACATTTGCTGGGTGAGTTAAATGGGCTTGGCCCAAAGATTTGACCTCGTCTGGGCTACCGAAGGGCACATAACTTATAATGAAAAGTTGAATATAGTAATGACCAGTCGCGATTGTACATAGTTAATGTAGCCGATTTCAATTAGAAAAAATACCAGGCAAAAATCCAAAAGTGGAAAAACTGTTCCAATGCTGCTTGTAAGAGGCTAATCCGACGTATTTTTTGACGAGAAATCGAATAGTGCAAACCGCGTTGCTCTCCGACCAATACTTTTGGCTGTAGCCACAAATGAATAATCATTGATGTCAAGATCACGTGCCCAGCAACGGCTCTTACTCCATGGAAACCAAGGAAATTTGCAATTTTTCAACAGCTGGAGATGCCTGGCCCAATTGCGCATCTTTTGGCACCTTATTGATGTGGGTCAGTGTTCAATTGTACTTTTTACAGCAGACTGTATCAAGTACCTTGTGTTTTTTTTTATATACAAATGGTGTGGTTTTTCTACATGTAGATAAAGACATTGAGTTTGTCTTCGACTTCGAAGTAAGACATTTGCTGGGTGAGTTAAATGGGCTTGGCCCAAAGATTTGACGTCGTCTGGGCTACTGAAGGCCACATAACTTATAATGAAAAGTTGAATATAGTAATGACCAGTCGCGATTGTACATAGTTAATGTAGCCGATTTCAATTAGCAAAAAGACCAGGTAAAAATCCAAAAGTGGAAAAACTGTTCCAATGCTGCTGGTAAGAGGCTAATCCGACGTATTTTTTGACGAGAAATCGAATGGTGCAAACCGCGTTGCTCTCCGACCAATACTTTTGGCTGTAGCCACAAATGAATAATCATTGATGTCAAGATCACGTGCCCAGCAACGGCTCTTACTCCATGGAAACCAAGGAAATTTGCAATTTTTCAACAGCTGGAGATGCCTGGCCCAATTGCGCATCTTTTGGCACCTTATTGATGTGGGTCAGGGTTCAATTGTACTTTTTACAGCGGACTGTATCAAGTACCTTGTGTTTTTTTTATATACAAATGGTGTGGTTTTTCTACATGTAGATAAAGACATTGAGTTTGTCTTCGACTTAGAAGCAAGACATTTGCTGGGTGAGTTAAATGGGCTTGGCCCAAAGATTTGACGTCGTCTGGGCTACCGAAGGGCACATAACTTATAATGAAAAGTTGAATATAGTAATGACCAGTCGCGATTGTACATAGTTAATGTAGCCGATTTCAATTAGAAAAAATACCAGGCAAAAATCCAAAAGTGGAAAAACTGTTCCAATGCTGCTTGTAAGAGGCTAATCCGACGTATTTTTTGACGAGAAATCGAATGGTGCAAACCGCGTTGCTCTCCGACCAATACTTTTGGCTGTAGCCACAAATGAATAATCATTGATGTCAAGATCACGTGCCCAGCAACGGCTCTTACTCCATGGAAACCAAGGAAATTTGCAATTTTTCAACAGCTGGAGATGCCTGGCCCAATTGCGCATCTTTTGGCACCTTATTGATGTGGGTCAGTGTTCAATTGTACTTTTTACAGCAGACTGTATCAAGTACCTTGTGTTTTTTTTTATATACAAATGGTGTGGTTTTTCTACATGTAGATAAAGACATTGAGTTTGTCTTCGACTTAGAAGTAAGACATTTGCTGGGTGAGTTAAATGGGCTTGGCCCAAAGATTTGACGTCGTCTGGGCTACCGAAGGCCACATAACTTATAATGAAAAGTTGAATATAGTAATGACCAGTCGCGATTGTACATAGTTAATGTAGCCAATTTCAATTAGAAAAAATACCAGGCAAAAATCCAAAAGTGGAAAAACTGTTCCAATGCTGCTTGTAAGAGGCTAATCCGACGTATTTTTTGACGAGAAATCGAATGGTGCAAACCGCGTTGCTCTCCGACCAATACTTTTGGCTGTAGCCACAAATGAATAATCATTGATGTCAAGATCACGTGCCCAGCAACGGCTCTTACTCCATGGAAACCAAGGAAATTTGCAATTTTTCAACAGCTGGAGATGCCTGGCCCAATTGCGCATCTTTTGGCACCTTATTGATGTGGGTCAGTGTTCAATTGTACTTTTTACAGCAGACTTTATCATGTACCTGGTGTTTTTTTTATATACAAATGGTGTGGTTTTTCTACATGTAGATAAAGACATTGAGTTTGTCTTCGACTTAGAAGCAAGACATTTGCTGGGTGAGTTAAATGGGCTTGGCCCAAAGATTTGACGTCGTCTGGGCTACCGAAGGGCACATAACTTATAATGAAAAGTTGAATATAGTAATGACCAGTCGCGATTGTACATAGTTAATGTAGCCGATTTCAATTAGCAAAAAGACCAGGTAAAAATCCAAAAGTGGAAAAACTGTTCCAATGCTGCTGGTAAGAGGCTAATCCGACGTATTTTTTGACGAGAAATCGAATGGTGCAAACCGCGTTGCTCTCCGACCAATACTTTTGGCTGTAGCCACAAATGAATAATCATTGATGTCAAGATCACGTGCCCAGCAACGGCTCTTACTCCATGGAAACCAAGGAAATTTGCAATTTTTCAACAGCTGGAGATGCCTGGCCCAATTGCGCATCTTTTGGCACCTTATTGATGTGGGTCAGTGTTCAATTGTACTTTTTACAGCGGACTGTATCAAGTACCTTGTGTTTTTTTTTATATACAAATGGTGTGGTTTTTCTACATGTAGATAAAGACATTGAGTTTGTCTTCGACTTAGAAGTGAGACATTTGCTGGGTGAGTTAAATGGGCTTTGCCCAAAGATTTGACGTCGTCTGGGCTACCGAAGGGCACATAACTTATAATGAAAAGTTGAATATAGTAATGACCAGTCGCGATTGTACATAGTTAATGTAGCCGATTTCAATTAGAAAAAATACCAGGCAAAAATCCAAAAGTGGAAAAACTGTTCCAATGCTGCTGGTAAGAGGCTAATCCGACGTATTTTTTGACGAGAAATCGAATGGTGCAAACCGCGTTGCTCTCCGACCAATACTTTTGGCTGTAGCCACAAATGAATAATCATTGATGTCAAGATCACGTGCCCAGCAACGGCTCTTACTCCATGGAAACCAAGGAAATTTGCAATTTTTCAACAGCTGGAGATGCCTGGCCCAATTGCGCATCTTTTGGCACCTTATTGATGTGGGTCAGAGTTCAATTGTACTTTTTACAGCAGACTTTATCATGTACCTTGTGTTTTTTTTATATACAAATGGTGTGATTTTTCTACATGTAGATAAAGACATTGAGTTTGTCTTCGACTTAGAAGTAAGACATTTGCTGGGTGAGTTAAATGGGCTTTGCCCAAAGATTTGACGTCGTCTGGGCTACCGAAGGGCACATAACTTATAATGAAAAGTTGAATATAGTAATGACCAGTCGCGATTGTACATAGTTAATGTAGCCGATTTCAATTAGCAAAAAGACCAGGTAAAAATCCAAAAGTGGAAAAACTGTTCCAATGCTGCTGGTAAGAGGCTAATCCGACGTATTTTTTGACGAGAAATCGAATGGTGCAAACCGCGTTGCTCTCCGACCAATACTTTTGGCTGTAGCCACAAATGAATAATCATTGATGTCAAGATCACGTGCCCAGCAACGGCTCTTACTCCATGGAAACCAAGGAAATTTGCAATTTTTCGACAGCTGGAGATGCCTGGCCCAATTGCGCATCTTTTGGCACCTTATTGATGTGGGTCAGTGTTCAATTGTACTTTTTACAGCGGACTGTATTAAGTACCTTGTTTTTTTTTTTATATACAAATGGTGTGGTTTTTCTACATGTAGATAAAGACATTCAGTTTGTCTTCGACTTAGAAGTGAGACATTTGCTGGGTGAGTTAAATGGGCTTGGCCCAAAGATTTGACGTCGTCTGGGCTACCGAAGGGCACATAACTTATAATGAAAAGTTGAATATAGTAATGACCAGTCGCGATTGTACATAGTTAATGTAGCCGATTTCAATTCGCAAAAAGACCAGGCAAAAATCCAAAAGTGGAAAAACTGTTCCAACGCTGCTGGTAAGAGGCTAATCCGACGTAGTTTTTGACGAGAAATCGAATGGTGCAAACCGCGTTGCTCTCCGACCAATACTTTTGGCTGTAGCCACAAATGAATAATCATTGATGTCAAGATCACGTGCCCAGCAACGGCTCTTACTCCATGGAAACCAAGGAAATTTGCAATTTTTCAACAGCTGGAGATGCCTGGCCCAATTGCGCATCTTTTGGCACCTTATTGATGTGGGTCAGTGTTCAATTGTACTTTTTACAGCGGACTGTATCAAGTACCTTATGTTTTTTTTATATACAAATGGTGTGGTTTTTCTACATGTAGATAAAGACATTGAGTTTGTCTTCGACTTAGAAGTAAGACATTTGCTGGGTGAGTTAAATGGGCTTGGCCCAAAGATTTGACGTCGTCTGGGCTACCGAAGGGCACATAACTTATAATGAAAAGTTGAATATAGTAATGACCAGTCGCGATTGTACATAGCTAATGTAGCCGATTTCAATTAGAAAAAAGACCAGGCAAAAATCCAAAAGTGGAAAAACTGTTCCAAAGCTGCTGGTAAGAGGCTAATCCGACGTATTTTTTGACGAGAAATCCAATGGTGCAAACCGCGTTGCTCTCCGACCAATACTTTTGGCTGTAGCCACAAATGAATAATCATTGATATCAAGATCACGTGCCCAGCAACGGCTCTTACTCCATGGAAACCAAGGAAATTTGCAATTTTTCAACAGCTGGAGATGCCTGGCCCAATTGCGCATCTTTTGGCACCTTATTGATGTGGGTCAGTGTTCAATTGTACTTTTTACAGCGGACTGTATCAAGTACCTTGTGTTTTTTTTATATACAAATGGTGTGGTTTTTCTACATGTAGATAAAGACATTGAGTTTGTCTTCGACTTAGAAGTAAGACATTTGCTGGGTGAGTTAAATGGGCTTGGCCCAAAGATTTGACGTCGTCTGGGCTACCGAAGGCCACATAACTTATAATGAAAAGTTGAATATAGTAATGACCAGTCGCGATTGTACATAGTTAATGTAGCCGATTTCAATTAGCAAAAAGACCAGGTAAAAATCCAAAAGTGGAAAAACTGTTCCAATGCTGCTGGTAAGAGGCTAATCCGACGTATTTTTTGACGAGAAATCGAATGGTGCAAACCGCGTTGCTCTCCGACCAATACTTTTGGCTGTAGCCACAAATGAATAATTATTGATGTCAAGATCACGTGCCCAGCAACGGCTCTTACTCCATGGAAACCAAGGAAATTTGCAATTTTTCAACAGCTGGAGATGCCTGGCCCAATTGCGCATCTTTTGGCACCTTATTGATGTGGGTCAGTGTTCAATTGTACTTTTTACAGCGGACTGTATCAAGTACC
The DNA here is from genome assembly GCF_032854445.1 of Liolophura sinensis. Classification (NCBI taxonomy): domain Eukaryota; kingdom Metazoa; phylum Mollusca; class Polyplacophora; order Chitonida; family Chitonidae; genus Liolophura; species Liolophura sinensis. Next base: position 119,256 of record NW_027017991.1, read on the forward strand.
TTGTGTTTTTTTTATATACAAATGGTGTGGTTTTTCTACATGTAGATAAAGACATTGAGTTTGTCTTCGACTTAGAAGTAAGACATTTGCTGGGTGAGTTAAATGGGCTTGGCCCAAAGATTTGACGTCGTCTGGGCTACCGAAGGCCACATAACTTATAATGAAAAGTTGAATATAGTAATGACCAGTCGCGATTGTACATAGTTAATGTAGCCGATTTCAATTAGCAAAAAGACCAGGTAAAAATCCAAAAGTGGAAAAACTGTTCCAATGCTGCTGGTAAGAGGCTAATCCGACGTATTTTTTGACGAGAAATCGAATGGTGCAAACCGCGTTGCTCTCCGACCAATACTTTTGGCTGTAGCCACAAATGAATAATCATTGATGTCAAGATCACGTGCCCAGCAACGGCTCTTACTCCATGGAAACCAAGGAAATTTGCAATTTTTCAACAGCTGGAGATGCCTGGCCCAATTGCGCATCTTTTGGCACCTTATTGATGTGGGTCAGGGTTCAATTGTACTTTTTACAGCGGACTGTATCAAGTACCTTGTGTTTTTTTTATATACAAATGGTGTGGTTTTCCTACATGTAGATAAAGACATTGAGATTCTCTTCGACTTAGAAGCAAGACATTTGCTGGGTGAGTTAAATGGGCTTGGCCCAAAGATTTGACGTCGTCTGGGCTACCGAAGGGCACATAACTTATAATGAAAAGTTGAATATAGTAATGACCAGTCGCGATTGTACATAGTTAATGTAGCCGATTTCAATTAGAAAAAATACCAGGCAAAAATCCAAAAGTGGAAAAACTGTTCCAATGCTGCTTGTAAGAGGCTAATCCGACGTATTTTTTGACGAGAAATCGAATAGTGCAAACCGCGTTGCTCTCCGACCAATACTTTTGGCTGTAGCCACAAATGAATAATCATTGATGTCAAGATCACGTGCCCAGCAACGGCTCTTACTCCATGGAAACCAAGGAAATTTGCAATTTTTCAACAGCTGGAGATGCCTGGCCCAATTGCGCATCTTTTGGCACCTTATTGATGTGGGTCAGTGTTCAATTGTACTTTTTACAGCAGACTGTATCAAGTACCTTGTGTTTTTTTTTATATACAAATGGTGTGGTTTTTCTACATGTAGATAAAGACATTGAGTTTGTCTTCGACTTCGAAGTAAGACATTTGCTGGGTGAGTTAAATGGGCTTGGCCCAAAGATTTGACGTCGTCTGGGCTACTGAAGGCCACATAACTTATAATGAAAAGTTGAATATAGTAATGACCAGTCGCGATTGTACATAGTTAATGTAGCCGATTTCAATTAGCAAAAAGACCAGGTAAAAATCCAAAAGTGGAAAAACTGTTCCAATGCTGCTGGTAAGAGGCTAATCCGACGTATTTTTTGACGAGAAATCGAATGGTGCAAACCGCGTTGCTCTCCGACCAATACTTTTGGCTGTAGCCACAAATGAATAATCATTGATGTCAAGATCACGTGCCCAGCAACGGCTCTTACTCCATGGAAACCAAGGAAATTTGCAATTTTTCAACAGCTGGAGATGCCTGGCCCAATTGCGCATCTTTTGGCACCTTATTGATGTGGGTCAGTGTTCAATTGTACTTTTTACAGCGGACTGTATCAAGTACCTTATGTTTTTTTTATATACAAATGGTGTGGTTTTTCTACATGTAGATAAAGACATTGAGTTTGTCTTCGACTTAGAAGTAAGACATTTGCTGGGTGAGTTAAATGGGCTTGGCCCAAAGATTTGACGTCGTCTGGGCTACCGAAGGGCACATAACTTATAATGAAAAGTTGAATATAGTAATGACCAGTCGCGATTGTACATAGCTAATGTAGCCGATTTCAATTAGAAAAAAGACCAGGCAAAAATCCAAAAGTGGAAAAACTGTTCCAAAGCTGCTGGTAAGAGGCTAATCCGACGTATTTTTTGACGAGAAATCCAATGGTGCAAACCGCGTTGCTCTCCGACCAATACTTTTGGCTGTAGCCACAAATGAATAATCATTGATATCAAGATCACGTGCCCAGCAACGGCTCTTACTCCATGGAAACCAAGGAAATTTGCAATTTTTCAACAGCTGGAGATGCCTGGCCCAATTGCGCATCTTTTGGCACCTTATTGATGTGGGTCAGTGTTCAATTGTACTTTTTACAGCGGACTGTATCAAGTACCTTGTGTTTTTTTTATATACAAATGGTGTGGTTTTTCTACATGTAGATAAAGACATTGAGTTTGTCTTCGACTTAGAAGTAAGACATTTGCTGGGTGAGTTAAATGGGCTTGGCCCAAAGATTTGACGTCGTCTGGGCTACCGAAGGCCACATAACTTATAATGAAAAGTTGAATATAGTAATGACCAGTCGCGATTGTACATAGTTAATGTAGCCGATTTCAATTAGCAAAAAGACCAGGTAAAAATCCAAAAGTGGAAAAACTGTTCCAATGCTGCTGGTAAGAGGCTAATCCGACGTATTTTTTGACGAGAAATCGAATGGTGCAAACCGCGTTGCTCTCCGACCAATACTTTTGGCTGTAGCCACAAATGAATAATTATTGATGTCAAGATCACGTGCCCAGCAACGGCTCTTACTCCATGGAAACCAAGGAAATTTGCAATTTTTCAACAGCTGGAGATGCCTGGCCCAATTGCGCATCTTTTGGCACCTTATTGATGTGGGTCAGTGTTCAATTGTACTTTTTACAGCGTGACTGTATCAAGTACCTTGTGTTTTTTTTATATACAAATGGTGTGGTTTTTCTACATGTAGATAAAGACATTGAGTTTGTCTTCGACTTAGAAGTAAGACATTTGCTGGGTGAGTTAAATGGGCTTGGCCCAAAGATTTGACGTCGTCTGGGCTACCGAAGGCCACATAACTTATAATGAAAAGTTGAATATAGTAATGACCAGTCGCGATTGTACATAGTTAATGTAGCCGATTTCAATTAGCAAAAAGACCAGGTAAAAATCCAAAAGTGGAAAAAACTGTTCCAATGCTGCTGGTAAGAGGCTAATCCGACGTATTTTTTGACGAGAAATCGAATGGTGCAAACCGCGTTGCTCTCCGACCAATACTTTTGGCTGTAGCCACAAATGAATAATCATTGATGTCAAGATCACGTGCCCAGCAACGGCTCTTACTCCATGGAAACCAAGGAAATTTGCAATTTTTCAACAGCTGGAGATGCCTGGCCCAATTGCGCATCTTTTGGCACCTTATTGATGTGGGTCAGGGTTCAATTGTACTTTTTACAGCGGACTGTATCAAGTACCTTGTGTTTTTTTTTATATACAAATGGTGTGGTTTTCCTACATGTAGATAAAGACATTGAGTTTCTCTTCGACTTAGAAGCAAGACATTTGCTGGGTGAGTTAAATGGGCTTGGCCCAAAGATTTGACGTCGTCTGGGCTACCGAAGGGCACATAACTTATAATGAAAAGTTGAATATAGTAATGACCAGTCGCGATTGTACATAGTTAATGTAGCCGATTTCAATTAGAAAAAATACCAGGCAAAAATCCAAAAGTGGAAAAACTGTTCCAATGCTGCTTGTAAGAGGCTAATCCGACGTATTTTTTGACGAGAAATCGAATAGTGCAAACCGCGTTGCTCTCCGACCAATACTTTTGGCTGTAGCCACAAATGAATAATCATTGATGTCAAGATCACGTGCCCAGCAACGGCTCTTACTCCATGGAAACCAAGGAAATTTGCAATTTTTCAACAGCTGGAGATGCCTGGCCCAATTGCGCATCTTTTGGCACCTTATTGATGTGGGTCAGTGTTCAATTGTACTTTTTACAGCAGACTGTATCAAGTACCTTGTGTTTTTTTTTTATATACAAATGGTGTGGTTTTTCTACATGTAGATAAAGACATTGAGTTTGTCTTCGACTTCGAAGTAAGACATTTGCTGGGTGAGTTAAATGGGCTTGGCCCAAAGATTTGACGTCGTCTGGGCTACTGAAGGCCACATAACTTATAATGAAAAGTTGAATATAGTAATGACCAGTCGCGATTGTACATAGTTAATGTAGCCGATTTCAATTAGCAAAAAGACCAGGTAAAAAATCCAAAAGTGGAAAAACTGTTCCAATGCTGCTGGTAAGAGGCTAATCCGACGTATTTTTTGACGAGAAATCGAATGGTGCAAACCGCGTTGCTCTCCGACCAATACTTTTGGCTGTAGCCACAAATGAATAATCATTGATGTCAAGATCACGTGCCCAGCAACGGCTCTTACTCCATGGAAACCAAGGAAATTTGCAATTTTTCAACAGCTGGAGATGCCTGGCCCAATTGCGCATCTTTTGGCACCTTATTGATGTGGGTCAGGGTTCAATTGTACTTTTTACAGCGGACTGTATCAAGTACCTTGTGTTTTTTTTATATACAAATGGTGTGGTTTTTCTACATGTAGATAAAGACATTGAGTTTGTCTTCGACTTAGAAGCAAGACATTTGCTGGGTGAGTTAAATGGGCTTGGCCCAAAGATTTGACGTCGTCTGGGCTACTGAAGGGCACATAACTTATAATGAAAAGTTGAATATAGTAATGACCAGTCGCGATTGTACATAGTTAATGTAGCCGATTTCAATTAGAAAAAATACCAGGCAAAAATCCAAAAGTGGAAAAACTGTTCCAATGCTGCTTGTAAGAGGCTAATCCGACGTATTTTTTGACGAGAAATCGAATGGTGCAAACCGCGTTGCTCTCCGACCAATACTTTTGGCTGTAGCCACAAATGAATAATCATTGATGTCAAGATCACGTGCCCAGCAACGGCTCTTACTCCATGGAAACCAAGGAAATTTGCAATTTTTCAACAGCTGGAGATGCCTGGCCCAATTGCGCATCTTTTGGCACCTTATTGATGTGGGTCAGTGTTCAATTGTACTTTTTACAGCAGACTGTATCAAGTACCTTGTGTTTTTTTTTATATACAAATGGTGTGGTTTTTCTACATGTAGATAAAGACATTGAGTTTGTCTTCGACTTAGAAGTAAGACATTTGCTGGGTGAGTTAAATGGGCTTGGCCCAAAGATTTGACGTCGTCTGGGCTACCGAAGGCCACATAACTTATAATGAAAAGTTGAATATAGTAATGACCAGTCGCGATTGTACATAGTTAATGTAGCCGATTTCAATTAGAAAAAATACCAGGCAAAAATCCAAAAGTGGAAAAACTGTTCCAATGCTGCTTGTAAGAGGCTAATCCGACGTATTTTTTGACGAGAAATCGAATGGTGCAAACCGCGTTGCTCTCCGACCAATACTTTTGGCTGTAGCCACAAATGAATAATCATTGATGTCAAGATCACGTGCCCAGCAACGGCTCTTACTCCATGGAAACCAAGGAAATTTGCAATTTTTCAACAGCTGGAGATGCCTGACCCAATTGCGCATCTTTTGGCACCTTATTGATGTGGGTCAGTGTTCAATTGTACTTTTTACAGCAGACTTTATCATGTACCTTGTGTTTTTTTTATATACAAATGGTGTGGTTTTTCTACATGTAGATAAAGACATTGAGTTTGTCTTCGACTTAGAAGTAAGACATTTGCTGGGTGAGTTAAATGGGCTTTGCCCAAAGATTTGACGTCGTCTGGGCTACCGAAGGGCACATAACTTATAATGAAAAGTTGAATATAGTAATGACCAGTCGCGATTGTACATAGTTAATGTAGCCGATTTCAATTAGCAAAAAGACCAGGTAAAAATCCAAAAGTGGAAAAACTGTTCCAATGCTGCTGGTAAGAGGCTAATCCGACGTATTTTTTGACGAGAAATCGAATGGTGCAAACCGCGTTGCTCTCCGACCAATACTTTTGGCTGTAGCCACAAATGAATAATCATTGATGTCAAGATCACGTGCCCAGCAACGGCTCTTACTCCATGGAAACCAAGGAAATTTGCAATTTTTCAACAGCTGGAGATGCCTGGCCCAATTGCGCATCTTTTGGCACCTTATTGATGTGGGTCAGTGTTCAATTGTACTTTTTACAGCGGACTGTATCAAGTACCTTGTGTTTTTTTTATATACAAATGGTGTGGTTTTTCTACATGTAGATAAAGACATTGAGTTTGTCTTCGACTTAGAAGTAAGACATTTGCTGGGTGAGTTAAATGGGCTTGGCCCAAAGATTTGACGTCGTCTGGGCTACCGAAGGCCACATAACTTATAATGAAAAGTTGAATATAGTAATGACCAGTCGCGATTGTACATAGTTAATGTAGCCGATTTCAATTAGCAAAAAGACCAGGTAAAAATCCAAAAGTGGAAAAACTGTTCCAATGCTGCTGGTAAGAGGCTAATCCGACGTATTTTTTGACGAGAAATCGAATGGTGCAAACCGCGTTGCTCTCCGACCAATACTTTTGGCTGTAGCCACAAATGAATAGTTATTGATGTCAAGATCACGTGCCCAGCAACGGCTCTTACTCCATGGAAACCAAGGAAATTTGCAATTTTTCAACAGCTGGAGATGCCTGGCCCAATTGCGCATCTTTTGGCACCTTATTGATGTGGGTCAGGGTTCAATTGTACTTTTTACAGCGGACTGTATCAAGTACCTTGTGTTTTTTTTATATACAAATGGTGTGGTTTTTCTACATGTAGATAAAGACATTGAGTTTGTCTTCGACTTAGAAGCAAGACATTTGCTGGGTGAGTTAAATGGGCTTGGCCCAAAGATTTGACGTCGTCTGGGCTACCGAAGGGCACATAACTTATAATGAAAAGTTGAATATAGTAATGACCAGTCGCGATTGTACATAGTTAATGTAGCCGATTTCAATTAGAAAAAATACCAGGCAAAAATCCAAAAGTGGAAAAACTGTTCCAATGCTGCTTGTAAGAGGCTAATCCGACGTATTTTTTGACGAGAAATCGAATAGTGCAAACCGCGTTGCTCTCCGACCAATACTTTTGGCTGTAGCCACAAATGAATAATCATTGATGTCAAGATCACGTGCCCAGCAACGGCTCTTACTCCATGGAAACCAAGGAAATTTGCAATTTTTCAACAGCTGGAGATGCCTGGCCCAATTGCGCATCTTTTGGCACCTTATTGATGTGGGTCAGTGTTCAATTGTACTTTTTACAGCAGACTGTATCAAGTACCTTGTGTTTTTTTTTATATACAAATGGTGTGGTTTTTCTACATGTAGATAAAGACATTGAGTTTGTCTTCGACTTCGAAGTAAGACATTTGCTGGGTGAGTTAAATGGGCTTGGCCCAAAGATTTGACGTCGTCTGGGCTACTGAAGGCCACATAACTTATAATGAAAAGTTGAATATAGTAATGACCAGTCGCGATTGTACATAGTTAATGTAGCCGATTTCAATTAGCAAAAAGACCAGGTAAAAATCCAAAAGTGGAAAAACTGTTCCAATGCTGCTGGTAAGAGGCTAATCCGACGTATTTTTTGACGAGAAATCGAATGGTGCAAACCGCGTTGCTCTCCGACCAATACTTTTGGCTGTAGCCACAAATGAATAATCATTGATGTCAAGATCACGTGCCCAGCAACGGCTCTTACTCCATGGAAACCAAGGAAATTTGCAATTTTTCAACAGCTGGAGATGCCTGGCCCAATTGCGCATCTTTTGGCACCTTATTGATGTGGGTCAGGGTTCAATTGTACTTTTTACAGCGGACTGTATCAAGTACCTTGTGTTTTTTTTATATACAAATGGTGTGGTTTTTCTACATGTAGATAAAGACATTGAGTTTGTCTTCGACTTAGAAGCAAGACATTTGCTGGGTGAGTTAAATGGGCTTGGCCCAAAGATTTGACGTCGTCTGGGCTACTGAAGGGCACATAACTTATAATGAAAAGTTGAATATAGTAATGACCAGTCGCGATTGTACATAGTTAATGTAGCCGATTTCAATTAGAAAAAATACCAGGCAAAAATCCAAAAGTGGAAAAACTGTTCCAATGCTGCTTGTAAGAGGCTAATCCGACGTATTTTTTGACGAGAAATCGAATGGTGCAAACCGCGTTGCTCTCCGACCAATACTTTTGGCTGTAGCCACAAATGAATAATCATTGATGTCAAGATCACGTGCCCAGCAACGGCTCTTACTCCATGGAAACCAAGGAAATTTGCAATTTTTCAACAGCTGGAGATGCCTGACCCAATTGCGCATCTTTTGGCACCTTATTGATGTGGGTCAGTGTTCAATTGTACTTTTTACAGCAGACTTTATCATGTACCTTGTGTTTTTTTTATATACAAATGGTGTGGTTTTTCTACATGTAGATAAAGACATTGAGTTTGTCTTCGACTTAGAAGTAAGACATTTGCTGGGTGAGTTAAATGGGCTTTGCCCAAAGATTTGACGTCGTCTGGGCTACCGAAGGGCACATAACTTATAATGAAAAGTTGAATATAGTAATGACCAGTCGCGATTGTACATAGTTAATGTAGCCGATTTCAATTAGCAAAAAGACCAGGTAAAAATCCAAAAGTGGAAAAACTGTTCCAATGCTGCTGGTAAGAGGCTAATCCGACGTATTTTTTGACGAGAAATCGAATGGTGCAAACCGCGTTGCTCTCCGACCAATACTTTTGGCTGTAGCCACAAATGAATAATCATTGATGTCAAGATCACGTGCCCAGCAACGGCTCTTACTCCATGGAAACCAAGGAAATTTGCAATTTTTCAACAGCTGGAGATGCCTGGCCCAATTGCGCATCTTTTGGCACCTTATTGATGTGGGTCAGGGTTCAATTGTACTTTTTACAGCGGACTGTATCAAGTACCTTGTGTTTTTTTTATATACAAATGGTGTGGTTTTTCTACATGTAGATAAAGACATTGAGTTTGTCTTCGACTTAGAAGCAAGACATTTGCTGGGTGAGTTAAATGGGCTTGGCCCAAAGATTTGACGTCGTCTGGGCTACTGAAGGGCACATAACTTATAATGAAAAGTTGAATATAGTAATGACCAGTCGCGATTGTACATAGTTAATGTAGCCGATTTCAATTAGAAAAAATACCAGGCAAAAATCCAAAAGTGGAAAAACTGTTCCAATGCTGCTGGTAAGAGGCTAATCCGACGTATTTTTTGACGAGAAATCGAATGGTGCAAACCGCGTTGCTCTCCGACCAATACTTTTGGCTGTAGCCACAAATGAATAATCATTGATGTCAAGATCACGTGCCCAGCAACGGCTCTTACTCCATGGAAACCAAGGAAATTTGCAATTTTTCAACAGCTGGAGATGCCTGGCCCAATTGCGCATCTTTTGGCACCTTATTGATGTGGGTCAGGGTTCAATTGTACTTTTTACAGCGGACTGTATCAAGTACCTTGTGTTTTTTTTTATATACAAATGGTGTGGTTTTTCTACATGTAGATAAAGACATTGAGTTTGTCTTCGACTTAGAAGTAAGACATTTGCTGGGTGAGTTAAATGGGCTTGGCCCAAAGATTTGACGTCGTCTGGGCTACCGAAGGCCACATAACTTATAATGAAAAGTTGAATATAGTAATGACCAGTCGCGATTGTACATAGTTAATGTAGCCGATTTCAATTAGAAAAAATACCAGGCAAAAATCCAAAAGTGGAAAAACTGTTCCAATGCTGCTTGTAAGAGGCTAATCCGACGTATTTTTTGACGAGAAATCGAATGGTGCAAACCGCGTTGCTCTCCGACCAATACTTTTGGCTGTAGCCACAAATGAATAATCATTGATGTCAAGATCACGTGCCCAGCAACGGCTCTTACTCCATGGAAACCAAGGAAATTTGCAATTTTTCAACAGCTGGAGATGCCTGACCCAATTGCGCATCTTTTGGCACCTTATTGATGTGGGTCAGTGTTCAATTGTACTTTTTACAGCAGACTTTATCATGTACCTTGTGTTTTTTTTATATACAAATGGTGTGGTTTTTCTACATGTAGATAAAGACATTGAGTTTGTCTTCGACTTAGAAGTAAGACATTTGCTGGGTGAGTTAAATGGGCTTTGCCCAAAGATTTGACGTCGTCTGGGCTACCGAAGGGCACATAACTTATAATGAAAAGTTGAATATAGTAATGACCAGTCGCGATTGTACATAGTTAATGTAGCCGATTTCAATTAGCAAAAAGACCAGGTAAAAATCCAAAAGTGGAAAAACTGTTCCAATGCTGCTGGTAAGAGGCTAATCCGACGTAGTTTTTGACGAGAAATCGAATGGTGCAAACCGCGTTGCTCTCCGACCAATACTTTTGGCTGTAGCCACAAATGAATAATCATTGATGTCAAGATCACGTGCCCAGCAACGGCTCTTACTCCATGGAAACCAAGGAAATTTGCAATTTTTCAACAGCTGGAGATGCCTGGCCCAATTGCGCATCTTTTGGCACCTTATTGATGTGGGTCAGTGTTCAATTGTACTTTTTACAGCGGACTGTATCAAGTACCTTGTGTTTTTTTTATATACAAATGGTGTGGTTTTTCTACATGTAGATAAAGACATTGAGTTTGTCTTCGACTTAGAAGTGAGACATTTGCTGGGTGAGTTAAATGGGCTTTGCCCAAAGATTTGACGTCGTCTGGGCTACCGAAGGGCACATAACTTATAATGGAAAGTTGAATATAGTAATGACCAGTCGCGATTGTACATAGTTAATGTAGCCGATTTCAATTAGAAAAAATACCAGGCAAAAATCCAAAAGTGGAAAAACTGTTCCAATGCTGCTGGTAAGAGGCTAATCCGACGTATTTTTTGACGAGAAATCGAATGGTGCAAACCGCGTTGCTCTCCGACCAATACTTTTGGCTGTAGCCACAAATGAATAATCATTGATGTCAAGATCACGTGCCCAGCAACGGCTCTTACTCCATGGAAACCAAGGAAATTTGCAATTTTTCAACAGCTGGAGATGCCTGGCCCAATTGCGCATCTTTTGGCACCTTATTGATGTGGGTCAGTGTTCAATTGTACTTTTTACAGCGGACTGTATCAAGTACCTTGTGTTTTTTTTATATACAAATGGTGTGGTTTTTCTACATGTAGATAAAGACATTGAGTTTGTCTTCGACTTAGAAGTAAGACATTTGCTGGGTGAGTTAAATGGGCTTGGCCCAAAGATTTGACGTCGTCTGGGCTACCGAAGGCCACATAACTTATAATGAAAAGTTGAATATAGTAATGACCAGTCGCGATTGTACATAGTTAATGTAGCCGATTTCAATTAGCAAAAAGACCAGGTAAAAATCCAAAAGTGGAAAAACTGTTCCAATGCTGCTGGTAAGAGGCTAATCCGACGTATTTTTTGACGAGAAATCGAATGGTGCAAACCGCGTTGCTCTCCGACCAATACTTTTGGCTGTAGCCACAAATGAATAATTATTGATGTCAAGATCACGTGCCCAGCAACGGCTCTTACTCCATGGAAACCAAGGAAATTTGCAATTTTTCATCAGCTGGAGATGCCTGGCCCAATTGCGCATCTTTTGGCACCTTATTGATGTGGGTCAGGGTTCAATTGTACTTTTTACAGCGGACTGTATCAAGTACCTTGTGTTTTTTTTATATACAAATGGTGTGGTTTTTCTACATGTAGATAAAGACATTGAGTTTGTCTTCGACTTAGAAGTGAGACATTTGCTGGGTGAGTTAAATGGGCTTGGCCCAAAGATTTGACGTCGTCTGGGCTACCGAAGGCCACATAACTTATAATGAAAAGTTGAATATAGTAATGACCAGTCGCGATTGTACATAGTTAATGTAGCCGATTTCAATTAGCAAAAAGACCAGGTAAAAATCCAAAAGTGGAAAAACTGTTCCAATGCTGCTGGTAAGAGGCTAATCCGACGTATTTTTTGACGAGAAATCGAATGGTGCAAACCGCGTTGCTCTCCGACCAATACTTTTGGCTGTAGCCACAAATGAATAATCATTGATGTCAAGATCACGTGCCCAGCAACGGCTCTTACTCCATGGAAACCAAGGAAATTTGCAATTTTTCAACTGCTGGAGATGCCTGGCCCAATTGCGCATCTTTTGGCACCTTATTGATGTGGGTCAGGGTTCAATTGTACTTTTTACAGCGGACTGTATCAAGTACCTTGTGTTTTTTTTATATACAAATGGTGTGGTTTTTCTACATGTAGATAAAGACATTGAGTTTGTCTTCGACTTAGAAGCAAGACATTTGCTGGGTGAGTTAAATGGGCTTGGCCCAAAGATTTGACGTCGTCTGGGCTACCGAAGGGCACATAACTTATAATGAAAAGTTGAATATAGTAATGACCAGTCGCGATTGTACATAGTTAATGTAGCCGATTTCAATTAGAAAAAATACCAGGCAAAAATCCAAAAGTGGAAAAACTGTTCCAATGCTGCTTGTAAGAGGCTAATCCGACGTATTTTTTGACGAGAAATCGAATAGTGCAAACCGCGTTGCTCTCCGACCAATACTTTTGGCTGTAGCCACAAATGAATAATCATTGATGTCAAGATCACGTGCCCAGCAACGGCTCTTACTCCATGGAAACCAAGGAAATTTGCAATTTTTCAACAGCTGGAGATGCCTGGCCCAATTGCGCATCTTTTGGCACCTTATTGATGTGGGTCAGTGTTCAATTGTACTTTTTACAGCGGACTGTATCAAGTACCTTGTGTTTTTTTTATATACAAATGGTGTGGTTTTTCTACATGTAGATAAAGACATTGAGTTTGTCTTCGACTTCGAAGTAAGACATTTGCTGGGTGAGTTAAATGGGCTTGGCCCAAAGATTTGACGTCGTCTGGGCTACTGAAGGCCACATAACTTATAATGAAAAGTTGAATATAGTAATGACCAGTCGCGATTGTACATAGTTAATGTAGCCGATTTCAATTAGCAAAAAGACCAGGTAAAAATCCAAAAGTGGAAAAACTGTTCCAATGCTGCTGGTAAGAGGCTAATCCGACGTATTTTTTGACGAGAAATCGAATGGTGCAAACCGCGTTGCTCTCCGACCAATACTTTTGGCTGTAGCCACAAATGAATAATCATTGATGTCAAGATCACGTGCCCAGCAACGGCTCTTACTCCATGGAAACCAAGGAAATTTGCAATTTTTCAACAGCTGGAGATGCCTGGCCCAATTGCGCATCTTTTGGCACCTTATTGATGTGGGTCAGGGTTCAATTGTACTTTTTACAGCGGACTGTATCAAGTACCTTGTGTTTTTTTTATATACAAATGGTGTGGTTTTTCTACATGTAGATAAAGACATTGAGTTTGTCTTCGACTTAGAAGCAAGACATTTGCTGGGTGAGTTAAATGGGCTTGGCCCAAAGATTTGACGTCGTCTGGGCTACTGAAGGGCACATAACTTATAATGAAAAGTTGAATATAGTAATGACCAGTCGCGATTGTACATAGTTAATGTAGCCGATTTCAATTAGAAAAAATACCAGGCAAAAATCCAAAAGTGGAAAAACTGTTCCAATGCTGCTTGTAAGAGGCTAATCCGACGTATTTTTTGACGAGAAATCGAATGGTGCAAACCGCGTTGCTCTCCGACCAATACTTTTGGCTGTAGCCACAAATGAATAATCATTGATGTCAAGATCACGTGCCCAGCAACGGCTCTTACTCCATGGAAACCAAGGAAATTTGCAATTTTTCAACAGCTGGAGATGCCTGACCCAATTGCGCATCTTTTGGCACCTTATTGATGTGGGTCAGTGTTCAATTGTACTTTTTACAGCAGACTTTATCATGTACCTTGTGTTTTTTTTATATACAAATGGTGTGGTTTTTCTACATGTAGATAAAGACATTGAGTTTGTCTTCGACTTAGAAGTAAGACATTTGCTGGGTGAGTTAAATGGGCTTTGCCCAAAGATTTGACGTCGTCTGGGCTACCGAAGGGCACATAACTTATAATGAAAAGTTGAATATAGTAATGACCAGTCGCGATTGTACATAGTTAATGTAGCCGATTTCAATTAGCAAAAAGACCAGGTAAAAATCCAAAAGTGGAAAAACTGTTCCAATGCTGCTGGTAAGAGGCTAATCCGACGTATTTTTTGACGAGAAATCGAATGGTGCAAACCGCGTTGCTCTCCGACCAATACTTTTGGCTGTAGCCACAAATGAATAATCATTGATGTCAAGATCACGTGCCCAGCAACGGCTCTTACTCCATGGAAACCAAGGAAATTTGCAATTTTTCAACAGCTGGAGATGCCTGGCCCAATTGCGCATCTTTTGGCACCTTATTGATGTGGGTCAGTGTTTAATTGTACTTTTTACAGCGGACTGTATCAAGTACCTTGTGTTTTTTTTATATACAAATGGTGTGGTTTTTCTACATGTAGATAAAGACATTGAGTTTGTCTTCGACTTAGAAGTGAGACATTTGCTGGGTGAGTTAAATGGGCTTTGCCCAAAGATTTGACGTCGTCTGGGCTACCGAAGGGCACATAACTTATAATGAAAAGTTGAATATAGTAATGACCAGTCGCGATTGTACATAGTTAATGTAGCCGATTTCAATTAGAAAAAATACCAGGCAAAAATCCAAAAGTGGAAAAACTGTTCCAATGCTGCTGGTAAGAGGCTAATCCGACGTGTTTTTTGACGAGAAATCGAATGGTGCAAACCGCGTTGCTCTCCGACCAATACTTTTGGCTGTAGCCACAAATGAATAATCATTGATGTCAAGATCACGTGCCCAGCAACGGCTCTTACTCCATGGAAACCAAGGAAATTTGCAATTTTTCAACAGCTGGAGATGCCTGGCCCAATTGCGCATCTTTTGGCACCTTATTGATGTGGGTCAGTGTTCAATTGTACTTTTTACAGCGGACTGTATCAAGTACCTTGTGTTTTTTTTATATACAAATGGTGTGGTTTTTCTACATGTAGATAAAGACATTGAGTTTGTCTTCGACTTAGAAGTAAGACATTTGCTGGGTGAGTTAAATGGGCTTGGCCCAAAGATTTGACGTCGTCTGGGCTACCGAAGGCCACATAACTTGTAATGAAAAGTTGAATATAGTAATGACCAGTCGCGATTGTACATAGTTAATGTAGCCGATTTCAATTAGAAAAAATACCAGGCAAAAATCCAAAAGTGGAAAAACTGTTCCAATGCTGCTTGTAAGAGGCTAATCCGACGTATTTTTTGACGAGAAATCGAATGGTGCAAACCGCGTTGCTCTCCGACCAATACTTTTGGCTGTAGCCACAAATGAATAATCATTGATGTCAAGATCACGTGCCCAGCAACGGCTCTTACTCCATGGAAACCAAGGAAATTTGCAATTTTTCAACAGCTGGAGATGCCTGGCCCAATTGCGCATCTTTTGGCACCTTATTGATGTGGGTCAGTGTTCAATTGTACTTTTTACAGCAGACTGTATCAAGTACCTTGTGTTTTTTTTTATATACAAATGGTGTGGTTTTTCTACATGTAGATAAAGACATTGAGTTTGTCTTCGACTTAGAAGTAAGACATTTGCTGGGTGAGTTAAATGGGCTTGGCCCAAAGATTTGACGTCGTCTGGGCTACCGAAGGCCACATAACTTATAATGAAAAGTTGAATATAGTAATGACCAGTCGCGATTGTACATAGTTAATGTAGCCGATTTCAATTAGCAAAAAGACCTAGCAAAAATCCAAAAGTGGAAAAACTGTTCCAATGCTGCTGGTAAGAGGCTAATCCGACGTATTTTTTGACGAGAAATCGAATGGTGCAAACCGCGTTGCTCTCCGACCAATACTTTTGGCTGTAGCCACAAATGAATAATCATTGATGTCAAGATCACGTGCCCAGCAACGGCTCTTACTCCATGGAAACCAAGGAAATTTGCAATTTTTCAACAGCTGGAGATGCCTGGCCCAATTGCGCATCTTTTGGCACCTTATTGATGTGGGTCAGGGTTCAATTGTACTTTTTACAGCGGACTGTATCAAGTACCTTGTGTTTTTTTTATATACAAATGGTGTGGTTTTTCTACATGTAGATAAAGACATTGAGTTTGTCTTCGACTTAGAAGTAAGACATTTGCTGGGTGAGTTAAATGGGCTTGGCCCAAAGATTTGACGTCGTCTGGGCTACTGAAGGGCACATAACTTATAATGAAAAGTTGAATATAGTAATGACCAGTCGCGATTGTACATAGTTAATGTAGCCGATTTCAATTAGAAAAAAGACCAGGCAAAAATCCAAAAGTGGAAAAACTGTTCCAATGCTGCTGGTAAGAGGCTAATCCGACGTATTTTTTGACGAGAAATCGAATGGTGCAAACCGCGTTGCTCTCCGACCAATACTTTTGGCTGTAGCCACAAATGAATAATCATTGATGTCAAGATCACGTGCCCAGCAACGGCTCTTACTCCATGGAAACCAAGGAAATTTGCAATTTTTCAACAGCTGGAGATGCCTGGCCCAATTGCGCATCTTTTGGCACCTTATTGATGTGGGTCAGTGTTCAATTGTACTTTTTACAGCGGACTGTATCAAGTACCTTGTGTTTTTTTTATATACAAATGGTGTGGTTTTTCTACATGTAGATAAAGACATTGAGTTTGTCTTTGACTTAGAAGCAAGACATTTGCTGGGTGAGTTAAATGGGCTTGGCCCAAAGATTTGACGTCGTCTGGGCTACTGAAGGGCACATAACTTATAATGAAAAGTTGAATATAGTAATGACCAGTCGCGATTGTACATAGTTAATGTAGCCGATTTCAATTAGCAAAAAGACCAGGCAAAAATCCAAAAGTGGAAAAACTGTTCCAATGCTGCTGGTAAGAGGCTAATCCGACGTATTTTTTGACGAGAAATCGAATGGTGCAAACCGCGTTGCTCTCCGACCAATACTTTTGGCTGTAGCCACAAATGAATAATCATTGATGTCAAGATCACGTGCCCAGCAACGGCTCTTACTCCATGGAAACCAAGGAAATTTGCAATTTTTCAACAGCTGGAGATGCCTGGCCCAATTGCGCATCTTTTGGCACCTTATTGATGTGGGTCAGTGTTCAATTGTACTTTTTACAGCGGACTGTATCAAGTACCTTGTGTTTTTTTTATATACAAATGGTGTGGTTTTTCTACATGTAGATAAAGACATTGAGTTTGTCTTCGACTTAGAAGTGAGACATTTGCTGGGTGAGTTAAATGGGCTTTGCCCAAAGATTTGACGTCGTCTGGGCTACCGAAGGGCACATAACTTATAATGAAAAGTTGAATATAGTAATGACCAGTCGCGATTGTACATAGTTAATGTAGCCGATTTCAATTAGCAAAAAGACCAGGTAAAAATCCAAAAGTGGAAAAACTGTTCCAATGCTGCTGGTAAGAGGCTAATCCGACGTATTTTTTGACGAGAAATCGAATGGTGCAAACCGCGTTGCTCTCCGACCAATACTTTTGGCTGTAGCCACAAATGAATAATCATTGATGTCAAGATCACGTGCCCAGCAACGGCTCTTACTCCATGGAAACCAAGGAAATTTGCAATTTTTCGACAGCTGGAGATGCCTGGCCCAATTGCGCATCTTTTGGCACCTTATTGAAGTGGGTCAGTGTTCAATTGTACTTTTTACAGCGGACTGTATTAAGTACCTTGTTTTTTTTTTTATATACAAATGGTGTGGTTTTTCTACATGTAGATAAAGACATTGAGTTTGTCTTCGACTTAGAAGTGAGACATTTGCTGGGTGAGTTAAATGGGCTTTGCCCAAAGATTTGACGTCGTCTGGGCTACCGAAGGGCACATAACTTATAATGAAAAGTTGAATATAGTAATGACCAGTCGCGATTGTACATAGTTAATGTAGCCGATTTCAATTCGCAAAAAGACCAGGCAAAAATCCAAAAGTGGAAAAACTGTTCCAACGCTGCTGGTAAGAGGCTAATCCGACGTAGTTTTTGACGAGAAATCGAATGGTGCAAACCGCGTTGCTCTCCGACCAATACTTTTGGCTGTAGCCACAAATGAATAATCATTGATGTCAAGATCACGTGCCCAGCAACGGCTCTTACTCCATGGAAACCAAGGAAATTTGCAATTTTTCGACAGCTGGAGATGCCTGGCCCAATTGCGCATCTTTTGGCACCTTATTGATGTGGGTCAGTGTTCAATTGTACTTTTTACAGCGGACTGTATTAAGTACCTTGTTTTTTTTTTTATATACAAATGGTGTGGTTTTTCTACATGTAGATAAAGACATTGAGTTTGTCTTCGACTTAGAAGTGAGACATTTGCTGGGTGAGTTAAATGGGCTTGGCCCAAAGATTTGACGTCGTCTGGGCTACCGAAGGGCACATAACTTATAATGAAAAGTTGAATATAGTAATGACCAGTCGCGATTGTACATAGTTAATGTAGCCGATTTCAATTCGCAAAAAGACCAGGCAAAAATCCAAAAGTGGAAAAACTGTTCCAACGCTGCTGGTAAGAGGCTAATCCGACGTAGTTTTTGACGAGAAATCGAATGGTGCAAACCGCGTTGCTCTCCGACCAATACTTTTGGCTGTAGCCACAAATAATAATCATTGATGTCAAGATCACGTGCCCAGCAACGGCTCTTACTCCATGGAAACCAAGGAAATTTGCAATTTTTCAACAGCTGGAGATGCCTGGCCCCAATTGCGCATCTTTTGGCACCTTATTGATGTGGGTCAGGGTTCAATTGTACTTTTTACAGCGGACTGTATCAAGTACCTTGTGTTTTTTTTATATACAAATGGTGTGGTTTTTCTACATGTAGATAAAGACATTGAGTTTGTCTTCGACTTAGAAGCAAGACATTTGCTGGGTGAGTTAAATGGGCTTGGCCCAAAGATTTGACGTCGTCTGGGCTACTGAAGGGCACATAACTTATAATGAAAAGTTGAATATAGTAATGACCAGTCGCGATTGTACATAGTTAATGTAGCCGATTTCAATTAGAAAAAATACCAGGCAAAAATCCAAAAGTGGAAAAACTGTTCCAATGCTGCTTGTAAGAGGCCAATCCGACGTAGTTTTTGACGAGAAATCGAATGGTGCAAACCGCGTTGCTCTCCGACCAATACTTTTGGCTGTAGCCACAAATGAATAATCATTGATGTCAAGATCACGTGCCCAGCAACGGCTCTTACTCCATGGAAACCAAGGAAATTTGCAATTTTTCAACAGCTGGAGATGCCTGGCCCAATTGCGCATCTTTTGGCACCTTATTGATGTGGGTCAGTGTTCAATTGTACTTTTTACAGCAGACTGTATCAAGTACCTTGTGTTTTTTTTTATATACAAATGGTGTGGTTTTTCTACATGTAGATAAAGACATTGAGTTTGTCTTCGACTTAGAAGTAAGACATTTGCTGGGTGAGTTAAATGGGCTTGGCCCAAAGATTTGACGTCGTCTGGGCTACCGAAGGCCACATAACTTATAATGAAAAGTTGAATATAGTAATGACCAGTCGCGATTGTACATAGTTAATGTAGCCGATTTCAATTAGAAAAAAGACCAGGCAAAAATCCAAAAGTGGAAAAAACTGTTCCAATGCTGCTGGTAAGAGACTAATCCGACGTATTTTTTGACGAGAAATCGAATGGTGCAAACCGCGTTGCTCTCCGACCAATACTTTTGGCTGTAGCCACAAATGAATAATCATTGATGTCAAGATCACGTGCCCAGCAACGGCTCTTACTCCATGGAAACCAAGGAAATTTGCAATTTTTCAACAGCTGGAGATGCCTGGCCCAATTGCGCATCTTTTGGCACCTTATTGATGTGGGTCAGGGTTCAATTGTACTTTTTACAGCGGACTGTATCAAGTACCTTGTGTTTTTTTTATATACAAATGGTGTGGTTTTTCTACATGTAGATAAAGACATTGAGTTTGTCTTCGACTTAGAAGCAAGACATTTGCTGGGTGAGTTAAATGGGCTTGGCCCAAAGATTTGACGTCGTCTGGGCTACTGAAGGGCACATAACTTATAATGAAAAGTTGAATATAGTAATGACCAGTCGCGATTGTACATAGTTAATGTAGCCGATTTCAATTAGCAAAAAGACCAGGCAAAAATCCAAAAGTGGAAAAACTGTTCCAATGCTGCTTGTAAGAGGCTAATCCGACGTATTTTTTGACGAGAAATCGAATGGTGCAAACCGCGTTGCTCTCCGACCAATACTTTTGGCTGTAGCCACAAATGAATAATCATTGATGTCAAGATCACGTGCCCAGCAACGGCTCTTACTCCATGGAAACCAAGGAAATTTGCAATTTTTCAACAGCTGGAGATGCCTGGCCCAATTGCGCATCTTTTGGCACCTTATTGATGTGGGTCAGTGTTCAATTGTACTTTTTACAGCGGACTGTATCAAGTACCTTGTGTTTTTTTTATATACAAATGGTGTGGTTTTTTCTACATGTAGATAAAGACATTGAGTATGTCTTCGACTTAGAAGTGAGGACATTTGCTGGGTGAGTTAAATGGGCTTTGCCAAAAGATTTGACGTCGTCTGGGCTACCGAAGGGCACATAACTTATCAATGAAAAGTTGAATATAGTAATGACCAGTCGCGATTGTACATAGTTTAATGTAGCCGATTTCAATTCGCAAAAAGACCAGGCAAAAATCCAAAAGTGGAAAAACTGTTCCAACGCTGCTGGTAAGAGGCTAATCCGACGTAGTTTTTGACGAGAAATCGAATGGTGCAAACCGCGTTGCTCTCCGACCAATACTTTTGGCTGTAGCCACAAATGAATAATCATTGATGTCAAGATCACGTGCCCCAGCAACGGCTCTTACTCCATGGAAACCAAGGAAATTTGCAATTTTTCAACAGCTGGAGATGCCTGGCCCAATTGCGCATCTTTTGGCACCTTATTGATGTGGGTCAGTGTTCAATTGTACTTTTTACAGCGGACTGTATCAAGTACCTTATGTTTTTTTTATATACAAATGGTGTGGTTTTTCTACATGTAGATAAAGGACATTGAGTTTGTCTTCGACTTAGAAGTAAGGACATTTGCTGGGTGAGTTAAATGGGCTTTGCCCAAAGGATTTGACGTCGTCTGGCTACCGAAGGGCACATAACTTATAATGAAAAGTTGAATATAGTAATGACCAGTCGCGATTGTACATAGTTAATGTAGCCGATTTCAATTAGCAAAAAAGACCAGGTAAAAATCCAAAAGTGGAAAAACTGTTCCAATGCTGCTGGTAAGAGGCTAATCCGACGTATTTTTTGACTAGAAATCGAATGGTGCAAACCGCGTTGCTCTCCGACCAATACTTTTGGCTGTAGCCACAATGAATAATCATTGATGTCAAGAATCACGTGCCCAGCAACGGCTCTTACTCCATGGAAACCAAGGAAATTTGCAATTTTTCGACAGCTGGAGATGCCTGGCCCAATTGCGCATCTTTTGGCACCTTATTGATGTGGGTCAGTGTTCAATTGTACTTTTTACAGCGGACTGTATTAAGTACCTTGTTTTTTTTTTTTATATACAAATGGTGTGGTTTTTCTACATGTAGATAAAGACATTGAGTTTGTCTTCGACTTAGAAGTGAGACATTTGCTGGGTGAGTTAAAATGGGCTTTGCCCAAAGATTTGACGTCGTCTGGGCTACCGAAGGGCACATAACTTATAATGAAAAGTTGAATATAGTAATGACCAGTCGCGATTGTACATAGTTAATGTAGCCGATTTCAATTCGCAAAAGGACCAGGCAAAAATCCAAAAGTGGAAAAACTGTTCCAACGCTGCTGGTAAGAGGCTAATCCGACGTAGTTTTTGACGAGAAATCGAATGGTGCAAACCGCGTTGCTCTCTGACCAATACTTTTGGCTGTAGCCACAAATGAATAATCATTGATGTCAAGATCACGTGCCCAGCAACGGCTCTTACTCCATGGAAACCAAGGAAAATTGCAATTTTTCAACAGCTGGAGATGCCTGGCCCAATTGCGCATCTTTTGGCACCTTATTGATGTGGGTCAGTGTTCAATTGTACTTTTTACAGCGGACTGTATCAAGTACCTTATGTTTTTTTTATATACAAATGGTGTGGTTTTTCTACATGTAGATAAAGACATTGAGTTTGTCTTCGACTTAGAAGTAAGACATTTGCTGGGTGAGTTAAATGGGCTTGGCCCAAAGATTTGACGTCGTCTGGGCTACCGAAGGGCACATAACTTATAATGAAAAGTTGAATATAGTAATGACCAGTCGCGATTGTACATAGCTAATGTAGCCGATTTCAATTAGAAAAAAGACCAGGCAAAAATCCAAAAGTGGAAAAACTGTTCCAAAGCTGCTGGTAAGAGGCTAATCCGACGTATTTTTTGACGAGAAATCCAATGGTGCAAACTGCGTTGCTCTCCGACCAATACTTTTGGCTGTAGCCCACAAATGAATAATCATTGATATCAAGGATCACGTGCCCAGCAACGGCTCTTACTCCATGGAAACCAAGGAAATTTGCAATTTTTTCAACAGCTGGAGATGCCTGGCCCAATTGCGCATCTTTTGGCACCTTATTGATGTGGGTCAGGTTCAATTGTACTTTTTACAGCGGACTGTATCAAGTACCTTGTGTTTTTTTTATATACAAATGGTGTGGTTTTTCTACATGTAGATAAAGACATTGAGTTTGTCTTCGACTTAGAAGCAAGACATTTGCTGGGTGAGTTAAATGGGCTTGGCCCAAAGATTTGACGTCGGTCTGGGCTACTGAAGGGCACTTAACTTATAATGAAAAGTTGAATATAGTAATGACCAGTCGCGATTGTACATAGTTAATGTAGCCGATTTCAATTAGAAAAAAATACCAGGCAAAAATCCAAAAGTGGAAAAACTGTTCCAATGCTGCTTGTAAGAGGCTAATCCGACGTATTTTTTTGACGAGAAATCGAATGGTGCAAACCGCGTTGCTCTCCGACCAATACTTTTGGCTGTAGCCACAAATGAATAATCATTGATGTCAAGATCACGTGCCCCAGCAACGGCTCTTACTCCATGGAAACCAAGGAAATTTGCAATTTTTCAACAGCTGGAGATGCCTGGCCCAATTGCGCATCTTTTGGCACCTTATTGATGTGGGTCAGTGTTCAATTGTACTTTTTACAGCAGACTGTATCAAGTACCTTGTGTTTTTTTTTATATACAAATGGTGTGGTTTTTTCTACATGTAGATAAAGACATTGAGTTTGTCTTCGACTTAGAAGTAAGACATTTGCTGGGTGAGTAAATGGCTTGGCCCAAAGATTTGACGTCGTCTGGGCTACCGAAGGCCACATAACTTATAATGAAAAGTTGAATATAGTAATGACCAGTCGCGATTGTACATAGTTAATGTAGCCGATTTCAATTAGAGAAAAGACCAGGCAAAAATCCAAAAGTGGAAAAAACTGTTCCAATGCTGCTGGTAAGAGGGCTAATCCGACGTATTTTTTGACGCGAAATCGAATGGTGCAAACCGCGTTGCCTCTCCGACCAATACTTTTGGCTGTAGCCACAAATGAATAATCATTGATGTCAAGATCACGTGCCCAGCAACGGCTCCTTACTCCATGGAAACCAAGGAAATTTGCAATTTTTCAACAGCTGGAGATGCCTGGCCCAATTGCGCATCGTTTGGCACCTTATTGATGTGGGTCAGGGTTCAATTGTACTTTTTACAGCGGACTGTATCAAGTACCTTGTGTTTTTTTTATATACAAATGGTGTGGTTTTTCTACATGTAGATAAAGACATTGAGTTTGTCTTCGACTTAGAAGCAAGGACATTTGCTGGGTGAGTTAAATGGGCTTGGCCCAAAGATTTGACGTCGTCTGGCTACTGAAGGGCACATAACTTATAATGAAAAGTTGAATATAGTAATGACCAGTCGCGATTGTACATAGTTAATGTAAGCCGATTTCAATTAGCAAAAAGACCAGGCAAAAATCCAAAAGTGGAAAAAACTGTTCCAATGCTGCTTGTAAGAGGCTAATCCGACGTATTTTTTGACGAGAAATCGAATGGTGCAAACCGCGTTGCTCTCCGACCAATACTTTTGGCTGTAGCCACAAATGAATAATCATTGATGTCAAGATCACGTGCCCAGCAACGGCTCTTACTCCATGGAAACCAAGGAAATTTGCAATTTTTCAACAGCTGGAGATGCCTGGCCCAATTGCGCATCTTTTGGCACCTTATTGATGTGGGTCAGTGTTCAATTGTACTTTTTACAGCGGACTGTATCAAGTACCTTGTGTGTTTTTTATATACAAATGGTGTGGTTTTTCTACATGTAGATAAAGACATTGAGTTTGTCTTCGACTTAGAAGTGAGACATTTGCTGGGTGAGTTAAATGGGCTTTGCCCAAAGATTTGACGTCGTCTGGGCTACCGAAGGGCACATAACTTATAATGAAAAGTTGAATATAGTAATGACCAGTCGCGATTGTACATAGTTAATGTAGCCGATTTCCAATTCGCAAAAAGACCAGGCAAAAATCCAAAAGTGGAAAAACTGTTCCAACGCTGCTGGTAAGAGGCTAATCCGACGTAGTTTTTGACGAGAAATCGAATGGTGCAAACCGCGTTGCTCTCCGACCAATATTTTTGGGCTGTAGCCACAAATGAATAATCATTGATGTCAAGATCACGTGCCCAGCAACGGGCTCTTACTCCATGGAAACCAAGGAAATTTGCAATTTTTCAACAGCTGGAGATGCCTGGCCCAATTGCGCATCTTTTGGCACCTTATTGATGTGGGTCAGTGTTCAATTGTACTTTTTACAGCGGACTGTATCAAGTACCTTATGTTTTTTTTATATACAAATGGTGTGGTTTTTCTACATGTAGATAAAGACATTGAGTTTGTCTTCGACTTAGAAGTAAGACATTTGCTGGGTGAGTTAAATGGGCTTTGCCCAAAGATTTGACGTCGTCTGGGCTAACCGAAGGGCACATAACTTATAATGAAAAGTTTGAATATAGTAATGACCAGTCGCGATTGTACATAGTTAATGTAGCCGATTTCAATTAGAAAAAAGACCAGGTAAAAATCCAAAAGTGGAAAAACTGTTCCAATGCTGCTGGTAAGAGGCTAATCCGACGTATTTTTTGACGAGAAATCGAATGGTGCAAACCGCGTTGCTTTCCGACCAATACTTTTGGCTGTAGCCACAAATGAATAATCATTGATGTCAAGATCACGTGCCCAGCAACGGCTCTTACTCCCATGGAAACCAAGGAAATTTGCAATTTTTCGACAGCTGGAGATGCCTGGCCCAATTGCGCATCTTTTGGCACCTTATTGATGTGGGTCAGTGTTCAATTGTACTTTTTACAGCGGACTGTATTAAGTACCTTGTTTTTTTTTTTTATATACAAATGGTGTGGTTTTTCTACATGTAGATAAAGACATTGAGTTTGTCTTCGACTTAGAAGTGAGACATTTGCTGGGTGAGTTAAATGGGCTTTGCCCAAAGATTTGACGTCGTCTGGGCTACCGAAGGGCACATAACTTATAATGAAAAGTTGAATATAGTAATGACCAGTCGCGATTGTACATAGTTAATGTAGCCGATTTCAATTCGCAAAAAGACCAGGCAAAAATCCAAAAGTGGAAAAACTGTTCCAACGCTGCTGGTAAGAGGCTAATCCGACGTAGTTTTTGACGAGAAATCGAATGGTGCAAACCGCGTTGCTCTCCGACCAATACTTTTGGCTGTAGCCACAAATGAATAATCATTGATGTCAAGATCACGTGCCCAGCAACGGCTCTTACTCCATGGAAACCAAGGAAAATTGCAATTTTTCAACAGCTGGAGATGCCTGGCCCAATTGCGCATCTTTTGGCACCTTATTGATGTGGGTCAGTGTTCAATTGTACTTTTTACAGCGGACTGTATCAAGTACCTTATGTTTTTCTTATATACAAATGGTGTGGTTTTTCTACATGTAGATAAAGACATTGAGATTGTCTTCGACTTAGAAGTAAGGACATTTGCTGGGTGAGTTAAATGGGCTTGGCCCAAAGATTGACGTCGTCTGGGCTACCGAAGGGCACATAACCTTATAATGAAAAGTTGAATATAGTAATGACCAGTCGCGATTGTACATAGCTAATGTAGCCGATTTCAATTAGAAAAAAGACCAGGCAAAAATCCAAAAGTGGAAAAACTGTTCCAAAGCTGCTGGTAAGAGGCTAATCCGACGTATTTTTTGACGAGAAATCCAATGGTGCAAACCGCGTTGCTCTCCGACCAATACTTTTGGCTGTAGCCACAAATGAATAATCATTGATGTCAAGATCACGTGCCCAGCAACGGCTCTTACTCCATGGAAACCAAGGAAATTTGCAATTTTTTCAACAGCTGGAGATGCCTGGCCCAATTGCGCATCTTTTGGCACCTTATTGATGTGGGTCAGTGTTCAATTGTACTTTTTACAGCGGACTGTATCAAGTACCTTGTGTTTTTTTTATATACAAATGGTGTGGTTTTTCTACATGTAGATAAAGACATTGAGTATGTCTTCGACTTAGAAGTGAGACATTTGCTGGGTGAGTTAAATGGGCTTTGCCCAAAGATTTGACGTCGTCTGGCTACCGAAGGGCACCATAACTTATAATGAAAAGTTGAATATAGTAATGACCAGTCCGCGATTGTACATAGTTAATGTAGCCGATTTCAATTCGCAAAAAGACCAGGCAAAAATCCAAAAGTGAAAAACTGTTCCAACGCTGCTGGTAAGAGGCTAATCCGACGTAGTTTTTGACGAGAAATCGAATGGTGCAAACCGCGTTGCTCTCCGACCAATACTTTTGGCTGTAGCCACAAATGAATAATCATTGATGTCAAGATCACGTGCCCAGCAACGGCTCTTACTCCATGGAAACCAAGGAAATTTGCAATTTTTCAACAGCTGGAGATGCCTGGCCCAATTGCGCATCTTTTGGCACCTTATTGATGTGGGTCAGTGTTCAATTGTACTTTTTACAGCGGACTGTATCAAGTACCTTATGTTTTTTTTATATACAAATGGTGTGGTTTTTCTACATGTAGATAAAGACATTGAGTTTGTCTTCGACTTAGAAGTAAGACATTTGCTGGGTGAGTTAAATGGGCTTTGCCCAAAGATTTGACGTCGTCTGGGCTACCGAAGGGGCACATAACTTATAATGAAAAGTTGAATATAGTAATGACCAGTCGCGATTGTACATAGTTAATGTAGCCGATTTCAATTAGCAAAAAGACCAGGTAAAAATCCAAAAGTGGAAAAACTGTTCCAATGCTGCTGGTAAGAGGCTAATCCGACGTATTTTTTGACTAGAAATCGAATGGTGCAAACCGCGTTGCTCTCCGACCAATACTTTTGGCTGTAGCCACAAATGAATAATCATTGATGTCAAGATCACGTGCCCAGCAACGGCTCTTACTCCATGGAAACCAAGGAAATTTGCAATTTTTCGACAGCTGGAGATGCCTGGCCCAATTGCGCATCTTTTGGCACCTTATTGATGTGGGTCAGTGTTCAATTGTACTTTTTACAGCGGACTGTATTAAGTACCTTGTTTTTTTTTTTATATACAAATGGTGTGGTTTTTCTACATGTAGATAAAGACATTGAGTTTGTCTTCGACTTAGAAGTGAGACATTTGCTGGGTGAGTTAAATGGGCTTTGCCCAAAGGATTTGACGTCGTCTGGGCTACCGAAGGGCACATAACTTATAATGAAAAGTTGAATATAGTAATGACCAGTCGCGATTGTAACATAGTTAATGTAGCCGATTTCAATTCGCCAAAAAGACCAGGCAAAAATCCAAAAGTGGAAAAACTGTTCCAACGCTGCTGGTAAGAGGCTAATCCGACGTAGTTTTTGACGAGAAATCGAATGGTGCAAACCGCGTTGCTCTCTGACCAATACTTTTGGCTGTAGCCACAAATGAATAATCATTGATGTCAAGATCACGTGCCCAGCAACGGCTCTTACTCCATGGAAACCAAGGAAAATTGCAATTTTTCAACAGCTGGAGATGCCTGGCCCCAATTGCGCATCTTTTGGCACCTTATTGATGTGGGTCAGTGTTCAATTGTACTTTTTACAGCGGACTGTATCAAGTACCTTATGTTTTTTTTAT